>NC_083633.1:9245261-9435261 GCF_963584025.1 Labrus mixtus | reverse complement strand
AACCAAAGTATCTGAGAACTGTATTATTTTCTGAAGACATCCTTAAGATTTTACTTGAACCATGCAGGGTACCCCGTGTTGACACTGTGTTTTCAGGATGTCCGGTTACGAGGCCACATGTATGCTGTGATGATTTGGCTTTCTGTAAAGGTTTATTTCGGGGCTTTTTGTGCCTTTATGTAGAGACAGGGCTGGTAATAGAGTCAGAATTTATATTATAAATATAATAATATAATATATAATATATAATAATATATTATAATTACCCATTTGTAACACAGGATTGTACTGCTGACACTGATTCCCGATTGCACCTCCAGCAGTAGCTAAGTAGTAGTTGTTTATAGTCCATCTCTTTGTAAACAAAGGGTGGAATCCATCACCTTCCTTATTGGATTGAATATGTCAGGGCCCTACATTTGAAGGTACTCACCAATCGGATGCTGCTGGAGACAAAGTGCTGCTTAGCCTCCAGCTCATCTCATTCCGAAGTTAATTACAGGGATGCTTTTCAAGATGGATGACATCCTATCTCAAGCGTCCTCCAATCAGCCTCTGGGCTAACTGGTTCTGTTTCGAAATAGCCTCTTCTAGGTAAAAGAAAAAAAAGTTCTTCAGACACAAAGCGTTTAAAACGTTGATGCCGAATGATTCAACATGGTGCGAAAATGGAACAAATAATGGTTTGCTTCAGATTCATGAGACACGACTTTGGATCTTATGGCAGATCCAAAGTCTTCGTCGAAGAGAGGAGAAAAAGCAGAAGAGAGTTTTCTTTTTTTGGTTATTTCAAATATGAATTGGTTGAATTTGTCTTCCTGATTTAAGCGTTTGACAATGCACCAAAGGCTGAAAGAGCGAAGGTTTTCGTTTTCATTTGGGTCATGTGCTGAAAATGTCTGGAAGAGACCGGCCGAAGAGGTTTCATCGTCTGACATGTGCTCTATTTGTGTAATAGCCCACCTGGGGGGAAACCTGCACACGACAGAGGAGCTTGTTCTCCTGTTCAGTATGTCAGAACAGAGTGTGTCCTGTCAGAAAGAGGCAAACAGCGTATTAAGATGACAGATTTCCTTGCACCCTGTGTCCCTTAGCATCATTACTTGGTCATACCCACTGCCAGACTGAGGGAGAAACTGTTCTTGGATTTTCAATGGTCTTCTATTTCTATCTCAGCTGTGTGCATGCTAGCATGAGTCAGAAGGAGACCTGAGGGAAAGGTGTATTTATGCCAAGGTATTTCTAAAAAAAAAGCCCCTTTCACATACATACTGTATCGCTGAATTTATTTTGACAATGTCCAGGAGGGGTGCATGTGTTAACACAACTGTCCAAATATGTTCACACCAACTTTAATCTGACATTTTCCTGCCAGCTATCATGTATAAGTCTGTATCTAAAGACATGCATTTACTATGAAGCAAATTACTAGTACTAGGAAGCCTGGAAAATGTAATGCTGCTAAATTGTTATGCATTCTGCTCATCAACTCCTGAGTAAATCGAGTGTTTTTCAAGCTAGCTATAAATCTCAAAGTTTTTAAAAGCATATGACTGATCTCAAACTTTAAAAGGCCTACTGTGTGGGTGCTGGTGGCGCAGAGGTTAGTGCTTGCGCCCCATGTATGGAGGCTCCTCCAAGCCCAGGATCAAATGTAGCCTGTGGCTCCTTTCCCGCATGTCATTCCCTACTCTCTCTCTCTCCCTGATTTCCGACTCTATCCACTGTCCTATCTCTCCATTAAAGGCACAAAAAGCCCAAAAAATAAATCTTTAAAGAAAAGGGTAACAGCTGAAAACACAATCCAGCCGAAAAGAGCACAGCTTGAGTCTTATTCTACATTGTAGGGGTGATATCCGTATAATAGTACGATAAGTGTCTCTAATATTAAAACAATCAGTGTTGCAATCTCAAACGCTTTGGTTCCAATCTCAGGTTCATGGGTTTCCTACAGTTTCAGTATAAAAACACCACAGACCATTGTGCATTAAATTAGCATTTTAATAAAAAGGAAAATATCACCTGGTTGCATGCTATGCCCTTTCTCCAAATTAGAATTTGTCCCGGTTTATGTAAATGCTAGGCGTGTCTGTGTGTGAATGTTAGATAAATATAATTTCTAATTCAGTCGAGCATGTTTGTGTGTGTTTCAGTCAGAGAAAGAAAAAAAAGCTTATACAACATATTATAACTGAAGGTCACCAGACCTCCATGTTTAAAGTTTTTTTTTTTCCATTATGCATACAATATTTACACATATGAACATGTGCTGCTTTGTGCGTGTGCATGTGTGCTGTTAGACGTATGAATGTGTGTAAGAGCAGTGTGCAGGTGCAGAGAATGGCAGCGTGTTAAAGCGTGTTTTGTGCACAGATTTGAAGTGAGCTCTCAAACCAGGTATAATTACACAGAGATGTGCTCAATCTGACTGCATTTCTAAGCAACCTGTCACATTCATATCGCTGTTATTGCCATAGTAACCGAAAGGTCTCTTTTTGAATATCGCTCTTCAGAAGCTTTGCCGAAACCAACGTCATCAGACCAGTAACAGAGCCAGCATGTGTGCTTGTGTGTGTGTGTGTGTGTGTGTGTGTGTGTGTGTGTGTGTGTGTGTGTGTGTGTGTGTGTGTGTGTGTGTGTGTGTGTGTGTGTGTGTGTGTGTGTGAGACACAGAATACCTGTGCGTGAGCATGTAAATTCATTCCCAGTATTCCCAGTCACAGCATGAGAGGGGGGAGTTGAAAGAGAGACTGGGAATTAGAGAGGAGAGGAGGCTGACAGAGAGAGAAAAAGAGTGTGCATGTGCATGGGTGGAGGCTGTTGCTGGGTGGAGCAGGTTTGATATGCTTTGAAGCAAAGATGTTTGTATCTGCTCTTGTAACACCAGAGTCTCTCTTGCAAATGCATAAAAACCTGCACACAGAGACATGATAGCATGCATACAGCAATCCTACATACTACACAGCAAACACACTGTGGCCTTGTAACACAAGCAGAACTGTTGCAACTGAAGCCCACGCAGAGAAAAGGGAGATACAGGGAGCCGGGGCCGGAATAAAAACAGGAAAGAAATCAAAGGAGCTGATAAAAGAGTGCCAGACAGTTATAAGAAAAGGAAGGGGAGAAGAAGGTGAGGGCGATAAAGGACGGGGATGGAAAGAGGAGGAAGATGGCATCTTAGAGGAGAGGATGGGAGATGTAAGGTGAGAAAAGGAGACAAGATACAGATAGAGGAGGAGGGAGGGAAGGGAAGAAAGTAAGCAAAGTAAAAAGTAGGAAAGAGGAGAGGAGGAGTTCATGAGCAAAGTAGGAAAAGCAGGAGAGAGTACAGAGAGGAAAATGGGATCTGATTTTAAATAATGCTATCGAATAGATAAGGCTAGAACAGGATGGTAGCAGTAAAAGCAGGTAAGATCACAAATAATTAATTCAGATGCAGAAAATGACGGAGTCAGTGCAGAACTGTTAAGCCGCTCTCAGTTAATTGTTGTTATTAGAAAGCAGAAAAATCAATTGTCCTTTACCTGTAAATGTATCTATGGATTGTATAGAAGAAAATATACCCAATATACAAGAAATACCACATACCAGAGCCCAAAATATATCTTTAAAAACTATTATTAACCCGGAACTGTCTGTATTTCTTTGAGCTGTGTAAGTGTGTAAGCCATTGTCTGTGACATTATAATGTTAAAACATACATTACCCCTGTGCCTGTAATCTATAACCTCTGTCTCTCAACACTGTTTCTGTGAAAGCTTGCAAAAGTAACTGGCTGACCTATGAGTACACACAAGAGTGACTAAAATGTTGACTCACACTATAGACTGCGTGAAAGGGAATGTAGCCATCGTGATGTCACCACATAATTTGTCCCAAAAATATATATTTTTTTAATGAGCCAGAAGTGACTGTGTTTGGCTGAGAATCTGAATCTGGAGAGTAGCAAGGGGATCGCAAAAGTGATGACAGTCATACAGTCTTTATCCAAGGCTTGGCAGTGGTTTGACAGTATTTGAATGTAGAAAAAAATGAGATAAAGTTGTATGTAGTCTGTGTTGGGTTAAGCTGGCATATAACCGATGGACCGGAGCAATGCGTAATCAGAACAGGCACGTAGAAGTTACCCTGCAGGGTCGAATGCTGGCCGTGCTACTGTAGCACTGCTATCGGTAACCACACGCTGTAAACCAATTTGATTTTGTTTACAGGCAGACAATGTAACACTTCCTGTGTTAAGCTGTATTCAATATTCTTTGTTCTCCTTTTGGACTGTTTTCTGACTGTTTCCTTGCCTTTAGACTAGTCGATCCAGGCCCGATCGATCAATGCCCCACCTCAGAAGATATATGCAGCTACTTTGCTCAATTCAGTCAACCAGCTCGGGAAAAGGAGGTTCTCCACATTTCTTCCAGTTCCTGAGGATGTATCTGTCGTGCAGTCATGATATCTGCATTGCCTTTCGCCATTAGCTAGCTAACTAAGTACCACCTGTAATCTATCTGTCTGACTACATATATCTGTCTCTAGCTACTCTTATCTATCTGATCTAACAATCAGATCTCCTTCTCTCCCTCCCTCTGCCCCTTGCTTTCTTCAGGATTGTGTGTGCTGTTCCTGGCTGCACATTCACCAACGAAGAAGACAGCTTGTTTGCAGTGGATTTGGAGAAACAGTGGGCATAGTTTTGGTGAGCTGTGGCGGGGCTACTGGTTGTGTAAAAGCACTCCCGTATGTGCTGCGCTCATTCCAGCACAAGAGAAGGTTAACCAGCTCTTCCCAGAAAGCTTTGGGCTTTGCCAAGTGGCTTCGTCTTGCACCTCAGCCTCCTCGTGCGTTCCCATTGAAAGCCAACAGTTCTACTAGACTCACACCCACCCTTGCAGGTCACTTGTTGTCTTGAACTGAGGTTTCTATTCAAACAAGCCAGCGCTCCACAAAGTTTAGTTTCCAAACAGTATATCACCGTTTTCTTAGTAAAGATCATTTTTGACATAACAAGGGAGAAAACATGGTAAAAAGTGGTAGTGCTAGCTCCGTTAGCGTGGCTATCCCAGGATTCTTTGAGCAAATCAGACGGTTGCAATGCACAATGAAGGTGAGATATAATTGGGTGAGTTTAGTACGTTGAGATGATTTGGTGGACAAGCAGTGAAGCATAGGGAGAGGAACTAATACAGACTGCTTTATGTTGTACCATGGGGGAGCTCTTGGAGGCAATGCCCAGTGCTTTTTTTTAAACTGGCTGTGTTTTAGAACCAGCCTCAAGTGGATGCTCTAGGAACTGCAGTTTTTGACACTTTTGACAGGTTGTTGCTTGAATCAAACATGTCGTCAAAAATGTTTTCATCTGTCACTTTTCGACAGTAACGGTCCTTTCTTAACTCTGCAGTCTTGTTTTTCTTCCAAAACAAGTTTTAAGCGGCATGTCTTCTTTGTTCTATTTGCGACAATGGCACGTCCGATCAATAGTACCGACACTGCCATTCGTCTCGTTATGACACCTTCCGAAATGATCCAACAAATGATAGTTTTATTCAACATGATTGCTTATTGACTGTGCGAAGGATTAGTGAGACATTTTCCAACAGCCTGTTTATTTAACTATACATGCTGTCGATTCTCCCTGCTGCAGTCTGGGATCAATTTAGCTTTTTTGTGCCATTTGTAGAGTCAACGTAATGAGAAAGACAAGTGTAAACAAAACAGGAAAAGACTGAGAAAATAAGAGGCTATATGATAAAAACAGCCAGACTGAAAGAGGACAAGGATTCTTCCACCCACCGACTCTGAGTCATCACACCCCTGCTCCAACATCTGTCTCAATGCTTTACAGCAAAGAACACATGCACTTGATATAACACAGGCTGACTCGTATGCACACATACACAAACACACGTGCACTAACTCCATCTGCAAACACATTAAAGGTCCTACACACTGCTCTGCATGCAGGCCTTTAATGTAGAACATTTGTTTAAAGCACATCATGAAGTTGCACACATGAATAGTCGTGCCCACACCTATATACTTGCTCTAGGCCAAAGGGAGTTCACCATGGCAACAGGAGAGTGGGGCGGCAGGATGCAGGCTAAGGCTGACACAGGTGTGTGCACAGATAACACTTGCACCTGCATAGACACACACACACACACACACACACACACACACACACACACACACACACACACATGAATACACTAAAGTGAAAACCTAAATAAAAACTTAGGCTGCAGCATCAGTTGTCAGAGTCTGAAAGCTTGGGGTTTCTTTTTTTGTTTGTGTTTGTAGTTTGTGTGTGAAAGATTTGTTCAAGGCTTGTATGTAAAGGATTAATATTACATACCGAAAACACAGCGTGTTGAAAAAACTGCCAAGGTCTCTGGATGGTGAAAAAGTCCTTTGATAGACAAGAATATCTCTGATTTGTGACAGAGCAATATGTTGCCTAGTATCCAGAATAACCTGACTGAATTGATTGTGTTGTCACTCTTGACCATCAATCTAAATGTCAGAAGAATCTCGTGGATATGAGCCGGTTTTGTATGAGAGAGACAGATAAACAGGGAGGAAAAGTGTGACAAATATGTGCTGTCAAGCGCCATCATTAGAAAAAGGGGTGCTCCATTTCACCGATTTACGGACACCCAGCTGTCACAAAGTGGAAGTGTAGCAGCGAGAACAGAGCCTGGGTGAAATAGAAGAATCACAACCAGTACATGGGTGTCCCTTAAGAAATTCTCCAGGGAAAGTGTGTAGGAGTAGTGTGTGGGGAATTACACTGGACATGATGCTGACTTCAGCTCCCTTTTGGCTGACATGCTGACTTCCTTCAGGTAGATAAGGAGGTGGTAAGGGAATGAAAACCATTTCTGGTGTCTGTATTCTGAGGGAAGGCTTTTTTTTGTAAATGTATTTTCTATGTAAAATGTATATCTATGATGTATTACAGCAGTATCAATGTTGTCAACACCATTGAATAGCTGTTCTATTGTGCTGCGTGTGCATTTAAAGTCCAGTTCAACCTCACAAATGTAAGAGTTAACTTCCATCAAGCCATGCTGAACAATTCCATTTATTACTTGCCAACAATAAGATGAAAAGACAAATACCACTCACATGTGTAAGGTTAAAATAACTCTTATGGAGCGCTGGTAGCTTAGTGGTTAGTGAGCGCCAATCTCTCTCTGCTGGATTTTGATCTCTATCCACTGTCCTGTATCTACAATAAAGGCACAAAAGCCCAAAAATAAATCTTAAAAACATAATAATAATAATTAGAAGAAGTCTTACAAAAGCAACCAGTTAGCTTGGCTTATTACACAGCTCTGTTGAATACTGGATTCCAATAGACCAATTATGGCGTTAAAAGGTTTTTTTCTCCATAGGAGACTCAAGTTCAATGCCCAGAAAGACGTCCAGTAAAGCTGACGTTGGTCTGCTCATAGTGCGGGGGGGGGGGGGAGTATGTGATGTACAACAGCAAGGTTACCTTATTAAAGAAAGTGACAGAGTTAACGTTGTAATGCATGTTGCTCTGTCAGAAGAATCCAGTGGAATACATTTTTAGTGGGGTTGTTTTTATTGCTTAAATCCTTTCCAAATCTACTGTACATCATGTAACAAATAAGGATAACTTCAAAGTTCACAACTCTCCGAACCTTATGGGGTTCTATTCCACTTTAAAAACCTGATCAGTGCTCATTATATTACAAAATCGGAAAACAGCTTAACAAAGCAAGCCTGCCAATGTGCAAAAGTAACGAGTTAATAAGCATCAAATGTCAGAACTGCTATTTAATGAGACCTTCATCTGAAAGGTCACAAGAACCAATAGAGCAAAGTGACTTTAATTAGAATAGATACGACAGATGACCAAACTGCCATGAATTCACATGTTAAAGCTGCGATTTGTGGTTTTAGATAAATAATCTGGTGTCTCTATAGCCACAAAACATATCAGTGTCGGAGACCTGTTGGTCCTGATAAAATCACAGGTTTGTGTCCAGCATACTGTGCGCTTTACAGGGGGAAAGTGTGTGTGTGTGTGTGTTTGTGTGTGTGTGTGAGGGGCGGTCAAGTCTGCATATATTGATTGAACTGTCCTTGGTTAGAGGAGCATCTTGTGCGAGTTAAATTGAGTGCTGTAATGCAGACGGAGGAGATTGGATATGATGATGGAGTGAATTCATTACAACCGCAGAATGACTCGGAGACAGCCAGAGAGAATTGGGTCACTGGCTAATTGGACAGAAATACATCAGCCCGCCCTATGAGTACACACACACACACACACGCTGGACACACTGTTGGCACGCTCTTACAGTCAGACTTGCATGAATACACATGTGTTTTACAGCATTTTACAGTATACGCTAACTTGCAAATTATAACATTTGCACAAACGTATTTGTGGATACGGAGCAAACACAGCAAGCTATACTCTTTAGACAGCATGTATAATGGAAGATTAGCATGTAATAACCATTTAATCAATTATACTTTATCTCAAAGGTTGCCCAGACAAGACCAGGGGATTTTCATTATGCATGACAAAATCTGGCTCACAGAAACCACACACACACACACACACACACACACACACACACACACACACACACACACACACACACACACACACACACACACACACACACACACCATCACTCACATTGATTAGAATCATACATACAGCATGTACGATCACATGCTCAAACACACACGCATGACGTTTCTTTGCATGATTTACAGTACCCTAAGTGAAGGGGACTATAAATTGGGGTTCAGCAGGCACTTACATTATTCTGAATAAATTCAGGGGGAAATGTGTCGTCCCGGTTGCAGAGAATTAGAGCGAAGAAAGAGGAGGAGGATGAGGTAGAAAAGAGGAGTAAAAGGAGAAATGATTCTAGGAATAGGTGGAATAGAAAAGAGTAGGAATTCATTATTCTGCCTGAAGTCATAGTGCCAGAGCTTCAGAGAGAAGGGAAACAGTACCAGCCATTTTTACATATTCAAGGTGTTTTGCAATTTTGCTGCATCATGCTACCATCAGGCAGCTCAGAGGAGGAGGAGGAGGAGGAGGAGGAGGAGGTAAGGAGGGGCACATTTACAGACACACAGGCACATACAGTAGAATAACACTCGGGCCTTGATGTATTTCATCTGTGAGGTTTTAAAGGAGTGATACTTTGATCCATCGGATTTCTGAGGATTGTAAAGATTATAAAGGATTGTTAGCTGGGGATTCAGTGAAATAGAGATCATTGAAAATGTCTCTCAGTGTGTGTGTTTTTGTTCTTGCCTTTGTGTGTGTGTGTGTGTGTGTGTGTGTGTGTGTGTGTGTGTGTATACACACTGTGCCTCCTTGTCATTTTTCTTTACATTTCATGTTTGGTCATCATCATCTCCCTATCTCCATTCCCTTTTTACATTTTTCCAACCTGCTCCGTCTCCCTCCATCTTTTTTTTCCCCCTTTTATAGCTTTCCATTGATGTCTGATGCACTTTTGCAGCTAACAAGATAAGATTGTTCATGAATAATATAACACTTACACACGATTGTTATTATTCTGTTCAAAGGATCAGAAAGAACACAAAATGATCCAGAATCATCCATAGTGAATAACTGAAATAATCAAACATGAAATAACTAATGTAATATGTACAGGTGCGAGCAGCCAGTCATGTCTAGAGTGTGTGCATTAGTGTACGTGTGGTGTGATGGGTGCAGGCAAACCAAACAAAGGAGAGTCTAGAGGTGAAGGCAGCAGGCCCAGCTAAGAGAGAGAGTCTCAGGCAGGCCTTCATGCCTTTTTGAAGGGCCCACTCAGCTGAGTAGGAAACAGCTGACAACCCTCCCAACTCCACCCACACGCCGACTCCAAACACCTAAAAGAGCAAGACAGGACTGAGAGGCAAGCGAGCATGCAGACAGGCTAGCAGAGTGGGAAAGATCGTTACAGTGGGGAGAGTTTCCATTCATCCTTGCAGACCTTTAACTATTAACTGATACCAAGTGCACCAACCTTAACCATCCACGTGCAATTGAAAAATACAATTAATAATGGTGAAAACCACTGACAGCTGAGGTTTTCTAGCTTTGACCAACATAGCGCTCTCTCTACTAACCCACTGTTGATGTTTGGTAATTTGGGATTGCAGGATGCATTTAAGGCAGCCAATCGATAATAGAATTGAAGACATTGGTACTACTATATGTGTCAGATATCACTTTTCTCCTTGACAATGATAATTATCTTTTGTGTGTTTTGAGTTCAACCTGCATTAACTTGCTCTATACATGTGTGACATCGACTGTTGACATCCACTGAGGTGTAACACCGTAGACCTCATCATGGAAGAATGCTGAGCTGAATAGAAGAGATAAAGCTAGCTTAGCCCGATGCCAAAAGCCTAAGCACTGGACCCTCATGCACATTAATGGCATCAGGTCTGCAGTGCATGAGTCAGCAAGGGCTTGAGATGGCATGAAAAAAAGGAGTAATAGAACACAATGTCATCATGACATCACAATGTTTGCCTTGAAATAATAAGAAAAAACTCAATACAATGTGTTTGTATTTCTTTCATTACAGTGTTTATATATTCCAGCATGCTATCAAAACTGATAAAAAAATAGAAGTCTTTTTTTATATTTTGAATATTTGACTTAAAAGCATGCTTTGATTTTTTTTTTCAAATTTTACTTCATTTTACAAACATTTGCATTTGCATTTAGCGCAGGGCTGCATGATCACGTCCTCAGGTCACCAAGTTTGCAATGAACTCTGGGTGAGTCCTACAGGACAGTCCCCACATATGCGGACTCATGGAAAGTGCGTAATTTGTCATTGAGAAGTTTAAAGACTCATCAGAGCCCTGGAAGAACACGCCTCAAAGTCTGTGAGTCCATGAGTGTGGAGTTCTGTATTCAGCCAATGATAGCTTGTGCTGCCCCATTTACTTCAAATCGACTTCTTTTATAAGTATAAAGATGTTCCTACAAAACAGCTAATTATTTTACTACTTTAAGAGAAAGGAGTAAATGATGCAAAAACAAAAAACTCAAACTCTTTCTGAATTTTAATTCTTATTGATGAACAAGTTAAGCTAACAAGCTAACATGCTAACCTAGGGACTGTTTTTGTTTAGCTTACCTTTATTTTTCCTTTTCAGTAACTTTTTATGATCCAAAATGGCATCTTAGAAATAATAGAAAGAAAGAGAAGAGTGAGATGCTTCTTCAGCTATGGTGAGTGTGAGCAACAGCTGCAGATTTTTACAATCTCACTTTGCAGGTAGTCTCAACATCGCATTAATCACGTTCATTTCATTATTTCCCCCCTCTGATGTGCCCAAGCCTTTATTCTTCATTTCTCGCTTTCCAGTCTACTCAATTATGCAGCTTTAAAAGCTCAGAGGCAGAACTTTGCGAGTAGTAAGACATGTTTCCCTGCCTCTCATTTACTTATGCATGAGAGAGAGAGGCGAGTCAGATGGCAGGCAGGAGGAGGGGGATGAAAGATGTGGAGGAAGATAAAACAGAAAATGAGGAGAGAGAGAGAAACACTGAGAAAGATGAGGGTCAAAGAGAGAGGTGGTAAGGAAATGAGGAGCCATAATAGAGAAAAGAAAAGGGCAGAAGAGGGAGGTTTAGTTTTGGGTTTTTTTCTCGCAAATTAACAGCAGGGGTGACAGAACAGTCTTAGCACCACTGGGATGGCAAAGTGTGTGTATGTGTGTGTGTGCATGAACAAGACTGAATAATTCAGAGACAAGCTGGGATTGGCTGAGTAAACATTAAGTCGACATAGAGATGCACCCTCACACACACAGAGACACACACCCCGGTGTTCAGGGGGGACTCCTGCCTCCTCTGGGTACCCGCAGACAGATGGGACAGGAAATGTGTCACTGGGTCAAACCTAGACGGCAGCATCAGCCATCTTGGTACCGCTTTACCAGCTCTCACCTCTATTAACCCTGGAGGAAAATGGGAGGATTTTTTTTATTTTTCGAGGTGATGGAGACCATTAACCGCTGCCAAAGTAATCTGACTTTACATTTTTTGTGCTAGACTGTGTGTTGACAATTTGACTGATTTGATAAAAGAAAAAGGTGTTAAAGCAAGGAGGGTTCCTTGTTTGCTGTGGAGGATGATTTGCATGTAAGTGGAAAAAATCAAGCTGGATCAAATGAAGATGAATTTAAGCGAGGTGAAATAACTCAGAAACGAGTATTATAAATGAAAACCCAAAATTGCACTTAAGGCTGCACTCTCCCCTGAATTAAAATGTCATTGTGGAACTCATAGGTTCTTCAAACAGATGTATAATCTCGGCTGAGGCTTGCCAGGAGTTTAGTCAAGGTTATTTCAGATATCAAATAGTAGAAACTTTTTAATGGAAATGAATCCTGCCTTTTATCGAAAGTAACACAAGAGAATGAATACCCATCTTTGTCTTTTCATTATGCTACTCTGAGGAACTTTTGGTTTGTTTTGATTCTAGCACACCCTGTGAACGAAGCAGTTATATTGCTATGCTGATCTTCTCCTGTACGTTAGTATTTGGTGTTTTCAGACAAATAATGGCATCTCCCTTTATTTCAAGTGTGAAACATCTCATTCACGATGAATATTTGCTGGGGTGAATAAAATACAAAACAGCTGTCCTGTCTCTGTCAAAAGTGTAAGAAGCACTAGCAGCCTAATAGCACCCTCAGGGTCCTGTCCAGGTTTTTGTGTCCATCAAAGGTTTGTTTTCTCTCAGAAAACGCTAGGTGCCATTCTGTGATAGAGGGGATGTTTCTTTGGAGGTTTTTAGCGTTTTCAGGTGAGATGCTCTGGTTACCACTAGTTGCTGTAGCTCTACTCAAACTGACATTTCAAGACATGATATTTGCTCCCCTGCAACCTTTCCCCTTTATTGTGAATGTCACAGAGGCATAATGGGGAGGACGAATTGATCCCCCCTCTGAACCGTCTTTGGAGGTTAACAGAGGCGATACAGAGGCAAGATGGTTTCAGCAGAGCCAGCGGGAGAGCGCCGCACTGTGTGTGTGTGTGTGTGTGTGTGTGTGTGTGTGTGTGTGTGCATGGCTGACTGCAATGTGAACTCAGGCTGCGACACCAATATTATGCTGTTTCGGCATGTACAAAGACGTAATGACGGCTGAGCTTAGCGAAGGCACTTTTGCAGAAAAGATCAGTCTGTAAAGCGCTAGTGATACAGAATATCTGCAGAAGGAACTAAGTTGGCAAAAGGAAATCGCTCTGGACTAAGCTCTTGATAAATGGAATGCTGAAGCGTGCTGAGAAACAAACCTAATGGTCTTTGTTGGTTCATGAAGTCTTGATTGGGGAGGGTAGAGAATCATCATCGTGTCAGTCGTCTTGGTTTGAACCACTGTGTGTCTTTGTTAAATTTAAATTTAAATTTAAAATTTAAATAAGCAAAGTAAAATGTGTGTTGACCTCAGGAAAATATGCTCTGGTCATTACCCATCTAAACATCGCAGTAGATTGCAACAACAAAAGCTACTGCCAGATGTTGTTGGCAGATAAATAGTCCCATCATGTAACCTCTCATAAAACATAAATTGTTGTTCTTACATTTCTGTTTGGGATTAAACTAACAACCCAGATACAAAATGCTAATTAGTGAGCTCAAGAAGTGCTACTAGGCCTTATTGCAGAACACTGGAGGGACAGGCTAGTTGTTTAGCTTCCATTACAGCATTTATGCTAGGATAATCACCCACTGGCTTTAAGTACTTCTTTAACATATTATTTTATTACAAACTGTCAATGTAAAGTTTGAAAAATATGGACATTTGAGTTAAGTGGGAACTGTTGGACTTTATGTAGCTGAATGCTAATTTGAACGTTTTTTTCAGTCTGTACATTTCAAGTGTAAATTCATGAGTATAAACTGTGGCTCTGCCCCTTTAAAAAAACTACATATTTAACCTTGCTACTTAGCTACTTGCTAGCATGTAATTTGAGTGTTTACTATGAAGCTTATCAGTGCTCTCTATAGTTCAAAAGTGAATCTCTCATATGGTAGCCCCTGTTGTTTACATGCACATGTTCCTACATAATCCCTGTGTGGAGGCAAGATATGTCGTAAAATGAGGAGCTACAGTAATTTGAAAAGAGAAAATTCAAACAAAGCTCTGATCCATATTTGTATTCATTCTTTATGCATGAGTGACAGCTAATCTCTAAGGCTCACTTTTAAGGAGGAAATATCTGGAGGTTCAAACTAATTATAAGAGTAAATGAACAAAGCCGTCTGTATGCTTACAAACCCATGAAGTAGTCTCTTTGTCCCTTTTTATTCAATCACATTAATAATTTGACTTAAAAAAATATTTATTTTCATTGTATGCCTGTTAATTTCACATCACTCCATTGACGTCACCGCCTCAGTCTTTCCTTCTTTTTTTTGTGTTTCACTCCAAAAATAAATCAGGCATTGTTATCAAGTGTTTCTTACACTCTTCTTCTCTTGCATGTTTGTTCTCTGCGCTCTGTTGCCGAAGCAGTGGAACATGGGATAGCTGTCTAACCCCCCGTCACCTGTCGAGATAGGCTGGATGGGTGCACCCTGCGGAAATTAACGCCAGGATTATGCAAATCCAAATTGAACTGTGAAGTTAAGAGGCTCGGCCCAGTGACCCTGTCGCCATACACAGGCAGAGAGCGGGCGCGCAGACAGATCTACGTACAGTACTGACGTGCATGCACGCACACACACACACACACACACACACACACACACACACACACACAGACGCCCAAAATTATCACCTACACACAAGGATTTATGTATGCAAAGACATGCAGACATGAGCACAGAGACACAGCGACGAATCATTGGTTCTTCCATGTTGTTGCATGCTTGTGTGTCTCTGTGTGTGTGTGTGTGTGTGTGTGTGTGTGTGAGTGTGTGTGTGTGTGTGTGTTCTTGTGGGTACACTTGTGGGTCCATGTGCTTCTCTGCCTATGTGCATGAGCTGAATTATAATTTGGTCATTAGTGCAGTGTCCCAAATTACCACACACTGACACACGTGTGCACAGGCCACTGCGTTCTGCAGCTGGGACTGCAGGAAGAATTTGGTAGAAAAGAAACAACCTTTAACCATTTAATGAGGCAGCTCTGTGGGTAACAGTGACTTACATTGTGTTATTTCATCCTCTATAAGGGCCCTTTATCTCAGTCAGTGGAGCACAAGACACCCAAGCTCCCTGCTGCACAACATAGCTTCATGATGAGTGAGTTAGTTTTCATTTTAGTAGTTTTTTTTAGATTAGGGATGCACCAATCCTTCATTTTAACATACAGTAGGTATTGACTGATATTGGCCCTGTTGACAGATATCGGCCCATCAGAAATTAAAGTTTCATGATCAAGAGGCTTCTTATTGATGAAGTCAACCGTTGGACGGACTGATTTAATTTCATGGTCCAATGTTAAAGAAAATAGCGTCACTGTGGGAGCCTTGGATTGAATTGAATTGAATGGAATTACCTGGAAAATCTCATGGACATACAGGGACGTAAGACATGTTCCAGTGATATTTCTAGAGGAGGGACTACCAACTACAATGTAAACATGTTAAATCTTGTAATTTTAAAAGAATACACAAAGAATTTCAAGAAGTATTGAAATAAACTCTGGTGTCAGAAGCAGCAATCGGCAGTATCAGCACTGAAATAAAACGAATAGATAGAAAAGACTTTTCTTTCTTCGTACTTGCAGGCTGTCTTATCATGATTAACAATACTTTGGACAATCAGGTTTGCAAAAACCAGTCACCTTAATCTTTGTAACAATGTAAATCAAACTTCATGTACATAATAGAAAGCATCTAAAAAGAAAACATAACAAGTTTCAATCCAAAATCTAGATGTTTTTCTTTGAAGTTTGGGTTGCTTTCATATCCATGTTTGAATCTGATGTGGTAATTTTTAGATTTTTATAACTTAAATTGCACAATTAATTCCACAAACCAATCATAATAACAGTTCAATGACATCCAGGTTTGATTATAGATGGCTGTGAGTGTTTGAGAGGCATCATTTAGCATTTAATTTATAGCTTTTAGATTGAAAAAGGCTTTCTCACCTTGGATGTGCATCCTGAATGTTAACTATGATATGGATAGCAGAGCATTTAATTACTGACCAGTTGAAATTATAATAATGATTTTATTTTTCACATGCAGGGCTTCTGCCTCCCTTCCTCTGATTCTAACTGAGAAGACGTGTCCTGTTAAAGGCTGCACCTCGCTGAGCCAGGTGACCCGCCATGCCCACACAGCAAGACTCTCAACTCTGAATTTATGTCAGTGCTACAAAAGGGGTTTGTGTACTTGGCATTACTGATACAAGCTAGCTGAAAAGGGTTCATTAAGTGCAATAGCCCAAAAGATTTTCATTGGGACGATTCAGAAATGATCCAGAGTTTGAAATAAACACATACTATGCTCTAAACGGGGCTACATGTGGCATGACATCTGAGCATATATGGAATAAAGAAAGAGGGAGAAAATCAGACAGCGGGAGTGATGGGTTAAAGAGTTGATATATATATGGGGCAAATCCTCCTTTTATTTTTCTTATTCGAGATCCTGTCAGTCTGCCTTCCATCCATGACAGATACTGATGATAGATGGTAGATGACAGGATTGAACGTACATTCACATCAGAGCTAAAAAAAGCGCTCATATTCACACATTTGCTCACACACTGAGCACACGTCCTTATCATAATCAAGCTTATGTGCCTCACAGTCTGCCAGATTTGAAATGCTGCTAGAATCTAATGGTTGGCATTAGCTCAGCGCTCCCCTGACATTTAGCTGGAGAGGGCTTCAGCTCATGTATGTGTGTGTGTGTGTGTGTGTGTGTGTGTGTGTGTGTGTGTGCAAGAGTGTGTGTTATGTGGGAGAACAAGAGAAAAACGAAGAGAGAAAGGTGGTGTCGAAAGAGATAGCAATTGAGGACAAAGAGGGAGAGGGTTTTGATGAAATGAAAGAGCATAAGGTGAGTCATTTCAAAGTCCAGACAGAAGGAGAGAGAAACGTCTATATCCTCTCCCAGAAGCAGATTGTGACAAAATGTGGAGCCTGCATGCTAATGTCATTTGAATGCTGTTCCATGGCCAATACAATCCACCTCATATTTGGTAATACTTTAAATTAAGCTCACAATTAACAAGTTGCTTATTAGCATGCTAATTAGTAGCATACTGGCTGGTTAGTAGTCATTATCAGTACCTTATTCTACATGACTAGTCTAGCTAATAGGCCTTTAACTAAGAGTTTGTTCTGAATACCATCCTAATTACATAAGGTAAAAGTAAGAAAAGGTATATTAAGAACATAATTCATGTAATGAACGATTGCACTGCTTAGTATGGCTGCATCTAACTCCTGAATATGCCTGAACCCCGAGTTTGAAACATGCTTCAATTCAATTATTCACTACAAAACAGTCTTCTTCAAGTACAAGTGGTGGGACAACAACAAAATGATTTAAATGTCGTGCAGAAACCCAAAAGGATGATCTCAAAAATCTTTATTACTAAATGATCCAACGAGCACAGAGAAAAAAAAACAGAGCTAAATGCATTATGTCATTGCCACTGTTACTTATGCTAAAATGTTGCTAAAGTGCTACACTCATGATGGATTAACGTTGTCTTTGTAATATAGCATTGAGTAAGGTCTTTTACCTGCTTTTTGTAAAGTGTCTCGACATAAAACTTGTTATGAATTGATGCTATACAAATAAAGATTGATTGATTGATTGATTGTTTGATTGATTATTGTTTTATTGGCAAACTGCTTTGAAATATTAGTAAAATTGTAAATATTACAAAATTAAGAAAAATCCCTCAAATACATTCGTAAAATTAGAGTAATAATTTATTTGGTTGTTTGTTTGTTATTGTTTTTGCATTTAGAAAATGGGCTATGCATTTGTGTCGATTTAAAACCACAAACCTACTTTTCTGTCTAATCTGAGTAAGGAATTTAAAATGTTTACATGCAGACTACAAAACCAATCAATATCAAATACAATAATATTGTAACACTGACATGTATCAATCATTTCTTATGCCCTTACTTCAGATGTTTTTTATGAGCATAGGTAAAAACTGCTTGTCTTAATTTTCTCTGACAAGCTAGTGCTTTGGACATTTATCTTTTTCACAATATGTATCTTCTAATTGTTTTTCACTTTGTTTTTTCATGACTTTCAAGATGGGCACCATCAATAAGGTTATTTTGAGGCATGATGGATGGAACTTCAACAATTAGATCAAATTTGGAATCAACCAGAATTGTCATTTTACCATTTTCTCTCACATTCTTAACTCTCTCCACACACTATGACATGTGTTAAAGATTCCTTCCCATGATCCTCTTCAGGATTTACTCTTGCACTGTGATGGTCCCTCTCTCTCTCTCTCTCTCTCTCTCTGGACCTCCCCCACTCTTTCCGTTCACCCTTGGTTTTCCAATGACACAGAGGATCAGATCCTCTCTCTGGGGGATACGATGTAACTTAATGCAGGTCAGTGATACACAGAGAAATGCCCTACACCACCCTTAACCCAGTTAGTCACTGACACTGTGATGAGAGTGTGGCTTGGGGTGTATTTGTGGGCCTGTGTGTATAGATACACTGAATCTATATGGATGTATGTATGTGTATTACACTTTCCAACCCCCAGCATTATTCAAGGACAGTAGATCCTGCCTTCAAAGCATGCTAAAAGGGTCATTATGACCTTTAGCTCACATCCTGACCTCAGTAACACTCCCAGGCTGTTACATGATAACTGTAATAATTATGATGAAGAAAATACCCTTCAAAATAAAGGCAACAAAAGGATTTTTTCAGCTACCTGCTGTCAATAAAAACATGATGTCTTGCATCTAAGGCTTTTACACAAAAATCAGTGGAAGGTTTCTCTATAAAGACATATCCCACTTAGCTGATGCTACATATTTTACATTTCAAGTTATATCTTTTTTGTTTGGATGCACTTGGCTAAAGTCTAGAGGCGATGTTTTCCTATTTGCAAATGCTGAGTGATCCGATGATCCGGGATGAGCAGGCATCATGATGACATTGATTGGCCAACATCAATACTCTGTCAATTGGCCAGTCTCAGCGTATAGTGCGACTTTTTCTCCACTGACAGGGGGCTGATAATGACAAACAGGAAGCTAGCTGAGCCTGCTTTGGAGCTGCTTCTGGTCTTAGTTCAGTTCATTTTTTTGACTTGCAAAAACTCGCAAACACATGTCTATGAACCTCCGCCCTCTCCAACCCAGGAACTATCAATTCTGACAACGTGTTGCTATCAAGTCTGATATACAGCAGACTTTGTTCAAGTGCTCATAAAGGTCATGTAGGGTTACCAGATATTCAAAAAGGTGCTGTAGTCATTTCTGAGAGTTTAAGTGATCTGTTCGAGTGGAATGCAGCTGTTAATTTCCGAGAACCATCTATAGCTATGAGAAGCTGGGAATCCAATATCCAAGTAATTGCTGTACACTTTCTGCCAATCCACAATCCTAATTCTAAATCCCTGTCTTTGAACACGGTTGTGAGGGTTTAGTTGTAATGTCCTAGACGTCATGCCAAAGGGTATTAAGTTTTGAACACAGCAAGGGGAAATGCAGAGTCAAGCCCTCCTATGTTGAAATACATATTTGATATCTCAGACTTGTATTTATGAAATCTCTGCGGTGTGAAAGAGTTGATGAAGAAAGATCAATCTGTATTTAGCATTAATGACACCTTTACCCCTCCAGACTTTGAGGCTCCTTCCTTCCACATTAATCTTCTTCAGTATACGGAAACTTTGTTTATTCCTATGGAGCTGGGGCAACCAATGACCAAACAAGGCCAACGGTCGACTCCCAATTTTACTCTGAATTTGCACAGGAGGTTGGTCAGTGACTCATGCAGCAATAGCACAATTACTGTTTCAAATAGGACCGCACTGTTGCTCATAGAACTATAATAAGTGCAGACTGGCCTTCAGCTCACCTATTCTCCTTCATTGATTTTATTTTGATGTTTTGCATTAGTGTTTGAAGCTTTCCCATGAAACAAACCATGATTTTGTGCAGAAATATTTGTAGCCCAGTTATCCAACCACTTGAACGTTGTGCAGTCAGGACGATGGGAATAATGAGTGTAATGTGCCTGAGCACGAGGGTCGAGTATGTGTGGGTTGGTTGTGGTGGAATAACCACTTGTACTGGTTTTCAGGAAAATTTCGAATGAAAGAGAAACACACAGTCAGGTTTGGTACTGATAAAACAGGTGGGAGTTTGGAACATGCACTCCGCTAAATGTCATTGTTTGATGAAGCAATTGAGCTGATGAGTACCTTAACATGCAGAACAATTAACATAAAATGTTCTAATATTTCTTTAACAATAAGGTCCTTCACATGGCTAATATTGCTCATGAGTTAAATCTTGCTTTTGCATAATGAGTGTTATGAGACTTGTATACAAAACAGATGTCGTCTCTGTTCTGTCACGTATAGCCTGCAGCTAATTTGTGCTGCTGCTAACAGTCTCACAGCCGCTGTACTGCAGCTACATGAAATTTTAATGACAAAACACATTGTGTTGTTTTTGTTGCTGCAACATCCTTTCCCCTTTTGAAACACATAATGTGTACCTGTAGTCAGGTGGGATGGGTTTAGAACGAGAGTCAGTCCATTTAACTTGAAATGTGACTTTGTTGCTACGTCTGAACTGGTACAAGGCCATGCAGCAGAAAAAAGTAGGGCCCAACTGATTTTTTTTTAGGCTGATATCGACATTGGGCCGAAAAAAAAATCTGATATCGATATATCAGCCGATATCTTTCTTAGATCTATGTTCTATGTGTACAGATAGCTAGATATGCACACTTTTATTGCGTTGATTCCTCAAATGCAGTTATCAAACATTTGTGGAAAAGATATATAATGCAGACAAGATTGTCACTGAACTTGAATATGATACAATAGGAACAAAAATCGTGTAGCCTATTTTCCTCTCTACTCTGTCTCTGTCTTTTTTCTGCTGACCTCTAAAGTCAACCACCCATTAACCCCCAATTAATATGGCCACACAGCAACCTTTCCCACCTCCATAAACATTGCTAAACAGGAACTCCCTGCAAGTAAATGTATGAAAGTGACCACCTCCATACTAATTGTATGCAAATACAACCAGAGCATGCAGCATCTGCATCCTCTTCAACATTCAGCAGCAGTGCAGGGAGCTGAAACCAAAGAGGGGCTGGATTTTCCTACTGACCCCAAATTACAAAACTCAAGCAGCAAGAGAGAAAAGGGGAGAGAAAACGGACAAGCAGCAGCTCCAGTGTAGAAAAATGAACTGAATCCAAAAGTGCAAGAAACTTTTAAAAGGAAGACATGACAGCATATCCTAAATACTCAAATAATAACAGGGGCTTTTATTTGATTTCACTGGAGAAGGAGCAAACCTTCATGTTTGTCCTTTATAGAAAATTCTCTCTGTATGAGAAGTATAATTGTTCATATTTTAGTAGCCTACAAAGCGATTTCTTTTGAAAAAAAACCCTTTGCCCTATTTAAGTTACTGAACATTTACCATAACTGCTGCCATCTGCTGTTACTGGTCTTTTTTTTTTAAACTTCATTTGTAATAAACAAAGACAACACATATTGAAAATCAAACAACTTTAACACCAGCTTCTCTCTCTCTATCTAATGTCCCACTCTCACACTTGATGTTGTTTAGTGAGAGAAATGAGCTTCAGCTTGACCGGATTTGAAATCTTTAGATTTGAAATCTGAGCTGCACTTGTGACAGTTAATTTCCCAAAACCAAGGGAACATTGTTGACGTGTTATTGATCAGTGAATGCACTCAACACACAACTGGAATTCATTCTGTGGGAAATCGAAAAAAGGTAGACCAGCTAATGAGGGAGCTAATGATTGGACACAGGTGTTGACATTTTAGCTCGTTGCTACACTAGTTGCTGATTTTGGGGAAGAAAGGAGAGAGAGTTTTTAGGAGCGGAATAAAACGAGAAAGAAAAACGACTGAAGGCAGCTGGATGGATGACAGACGAGGAAGCGAAAGTTGTTCTCATAAACAGATACCAGACATAAATGTTCTGTCCTGGAGACAATTCATTCTTGTTATTAATAAAGTGACAGCGTCCCCGAAGGAAATCACCTGTATGTAAGTTTGTGGCAGTCATTATAATGGCAGCTATTCTGTTTTCCCCAAAGTAATGATTGGTCCCACTGATTCAAGACAGTGAGGAAAAGTAATTTGGTTATTTGTGAATAATGTTAGAGCGATGAGCCTCTGTTGGAGGTTCGCCTACAGCCAGTCATTGCTTTCAATCAGACAGGAAGTCAATTTTGATAAATTGGAAGCCTGCAGGAAAAAACACTTGTTAGTCTCATTTCCAGATCCCAGGAAGAGTGTATGGTCATTGACAAGTAGTGATTTATATGCCCGAACCTAAAAATGATGCTAAATATTACATAGAAGTGTGTGATAGTAAACAGTATGACCTTTAAACCAAATCACAGCATTTCCTACAGATTAAATATTCAAGGTTCAGAGGGAAACGTTCACGAAAACCTCCTGGAGAGTTTCTCCCCGTGCAGGCAGGCTGCCATGGGACCTCATTAAGGGAAAGGTTTTGTTTTGTTTTTTCCATTACGAAGGGAAAATCAAGTCACGCAATCCATCTTTATTTACTGTAGCAACTTTATTTTTTACGCCTGTGAGGCATTTTGACACATAGAAGTTGAACTCATTGTCCTATTTCCATATCCAAACAGTTGTTATGTTCAGAAAAGACACACGTTGTGCTAAGAATAGGCTTTAGTGAGCGAGAATAGAGAACTTCTGATTGGGAAGTGAAGCCTAATGACAAAAGGGTGGGATCGTTAATTGGCTTGGGTGATAAATATTCATATTTATAATGTTTAGGTATACTTTCCAACTCAATCAAGGCCGCCAGTAATGACGATGTTAAACCCCAAATTCTTGCAAATATTAACCACATTAACTCAGTTTTGTTTGGTTTCCAGTAGGGTTTGGCAAGTACTTGCTTTACATTGCGTTGCATTAGATAATCAGTGCTGGTGAACCACTTCCAAGAAGGTTATGGTTTGCCAATACTCCTGGCTTTGTCATGGACACAGTTTTCCCCAACATAGTCCACTCCCCAGCTGCAGCTCTAAAATGAGCAGTATTGATATTTGCAGTGGCCTGCCAACAGGATGGCATGTCTCTTGGAGATTGGTGGACTTTGACTTACTTTTCAGAATGATGTGTCAGGTGGCGACCTAATGGTAGCTTTTAAGTTAAACTCTTATTAAAGTTATGGTTTCAGTTTAAATCCAAACCCCAAAGCAGAGACTGGTGTACACAGGTATACGATGTAACAAAAAAACCTGTTTCATGTTCAAAAAGAACAGGCATTGAAGGCAGGGAGCTGGCTGGCCAGAAAAATAATCCGCAGGAGACTCAGGTGAAGCGACTTGAGAATAGTGAGGCACACCGGAGTACCTGACCACAAGAAAAAACAGGTAAGAACAAAAAACACATCCAAAGCACAAAGCTACACTGCAAAACAAGCAGCTCAATAATTCACAGGAAATAATCACTGAGAGACACTACGGAACAAGACAAGAGTTATCTGGCAGAGCAGTGGAGTGAAGACCTGGCTTTTATAGAGAAGGTGGTTAGCGGAGTGGAGCCAGGTGTGCCTTGTCTGCTGCTGAGTGGAGAAGCCAGCCACGCCCCCTGCCACTCACATACCTGCAGGAGAAAGAAAACAGAAAGGGGATGGGGAGAAGGAGAGAGAGAACAAATACAAAAAAACCCTACAGCAAAACCAAAACCAAACAGAACCATCACAAATAAAAGCCTAGAACTCACGTAGGACTGATTAATCCATGTCTGGTAACATATCTCTAGTTACTATTCCATGATGAGCTGGTCACACTACACTGCGTTGGTGGCACATTCTCGACACATGCTAACACCTACTGGCAAATTAGGTCATGTGAGATCAGTTCTTATCCGTTGTAGCTGTCATCAACTACTCTCCCCGTCCGTTCATCTTTTCTTATTTTTGCCCATTAACTAAAATTAAACTAGTTGTTAGTTCCTCATCCCTTCCCAACCCCTCCCACTAATTTTCCCTATGCCAAATATTTTCCCATAGACTAATGGCTGTGGCTCAGTTAGTAGAGTCGGTCATCTCTTAACCGGAAGGTTGGGGGTTTGATTCCCAGCTCATCATGTCCGATGTGTCCTTGGGCAAGACACTTAACCCCAAATTGCTCCCGCTGATTCATCAGCATGAGTGTGTACGAATGGGACTAGTTACTTCTGATGGTCACTTTACACAGCAGCCTCTGCCATCAGTGTGTGAATGGGTAGGTGTGACCTGCGGTGTAAAAGCGCTTTGAGGGGCCAGAGGACTAGAAAAGCACTATATGATCTGAAGTCCAAGTCCATCACATAGTAAGTTCCTCAGTTGTTCCCTAGTAACCAGGTATTTTTGGCCGTTAACTTAAAGTTAACATGTAATTTGTACCTCATTTGTTCCTCATCAGAATCAGAATCGATGTTTATTGCGTATTATTTATTAAGTACATTTACACATACAAGGAATTTGACTTGGTGTTTTGGTGCAAAACAGTTAACATTTATCATTTATCCCAAGTAACTATGCCAACCATTTCCCCATGAACAGTAAATGGGAAGGCAACAAATAAGGAATGAATAAGTAACTTACTGCAATTATTACATTTTCATAATAATTTCAATTCTCAAACTTAGACCTTTTGGTCTCCATTCTGCCATCGTGTTAGATTAAGAGATGTCTTTAAACATTATCAGTGCCTCCTTAAATCTTTCCTTTCTTTTTCGTTTAGAAATCAGATATTTATGGAAAGCAGTTGCATCCATTGTTTCAAGGTTGCACTATAATTAAACGTTACAACATCACGGCAATATGAGCATGCACAAAAAAAACACATTATTAAAGACCTCCTGCATTGCATGATAAAGAAAAACGTTATTTAACAGTCTGTGCGATTTCATCCACGTGCTGGCATTTGCGCCATCAGATGGACTCATGTATGCATTCACATCAATGTCGCACCAGCCATCTGAAAGCTGCACACAGTAAATTTGGTGTTGTGCATTGCATGGTAGCGTAATATTGAACAACGCTTCACAAATTGCAGAATTTCCTGGGGTCCTGTCCAAAAATTGTATCTATAAATATAGAACTGGGTATATATATGTATTCCATACAAGATGCTATACATTAAGTTAATACTGACGGACCCCAAAGTACAGCTCACACAGATACTAAAATACCTAAAAGGACAAAGGTCAGATGTCCAACAGACAGAACACCCACTGTTATTTTCTCTTTTTCCCTCCTGGCGTCACAGTTGATAGACAACATCCTACGCTCTGCTCTCGCTGCATGTCTACATCCACTCACAGCGCTGACCCGTCACACTGATAACTCTTAATGTTCTTGTTCCCTCACACTCTTTTTTTCTCTTTTAAAAGTGCTCTCATCACTCGTCTCTGCCTGTCTCTGTCAGACAGACAGTGATTGTACTGTAGAAAAGACAGCAGAGAAAGGAAGGAAAAAAAACAAGCTGCAGACAAAAGGGGGACGGAGGGCAGAGAGAGCATCATCATCACTGATCCATATCTATATCACTACTGGTCTAATGGCAGGCTGCACCAATCACAGTTGGACACACATTCATAGAGTGTCGGTATCCCATGGCTACAATCGCCCAGTCCCCCCCCCCCCTCCCTGGGGTGTACAAAGGCGGTAAACAAAATGGATGGGATGCACAAAGGCTCAAAATAAATCACTTATTGTTGTATTTAACGTTTATCCCCTCCCCCCTTTTTCTTTAGATTTTGTGATCAGGAAGGAAAGATGTTTTACTACCTATAACAATTCCCTGAGTATCTGCAGATATGCACTCCCTTTATCCAATAACACTAAGAAAAAAAACTGGAAAAACACCAACAGCTGGTTTGTTTTCCTAGCTCTGTAACGTTTGACTCTCCACTTGCACTACGGTGTCTTTGCTTGTTATCGTCAAAAGATGGTTAAACTAAAATATGAAGATTTTTTTTTTTAGGTGGGGCTCAAATAAAGTAATCAGTGTCTTAACTGAGGCCGATCAGGATACTTTCTCTCAGTTCATGTACAAGTTTGCCTGCCAGTCTGAAGGTAAGTTAAAGGGGCCCAGCTGTTGTTTACTAGCGGCCCGAAGCTCTCCGATGCTCTGACACGTCCTCACGTCAGCGCTTCTGTTAACTGCTCATTTGTGAGATAAACATGAGGACGTCAAAACAAGGGGAAACTTGGTGGTCTTTCCTCTGTCGCGGCTCTCACAAATATTTCCTTGTTTCAAAGCCTCTCGCGCCAGTTTTGAAGCCACCTCACCTTTTACAGCAATCCCTCTTATAATCAACCACTGGCCATGTGACTCGGGAGGCAAACCAACTAGCTGGAGAGCCACATAGTGTGTGCTGACAATACCACATTTTAGGAGGTAATGAAGGTTGATACTTTCTGTCAGTGGTGTAATAGCCTGTACTAATACAGGTATCAAAAAACATTTTTGGCAGTATTGGATGCGAATAAAGATACAGGTACCAGCATTGAAATAACTCTACCTCTTTTCTTCCATCACTGCACATTTTCACCTCGTCCCCTAACCATGAAGCAGACACTTACTTCTCACCAGAGTCCCAAACCAAGGCGAGCAAAGTTGAATCATGCCATCCGGCTCTGCTGCTGTTTTCACTGTCTAGACGGAGAGAGAGAGAGAGAGAGAGGGGGGGGGAGAGAGGGAGAGACTGTCTGGCAACAGGTACACAAAGGGCATCTAGAGTGCTGCACTGAGCAAACTAACCGAGTTTGCTCTGAGATGATTAAACATGCAGAGGAGAGGAGAGGCAGATATAAAAAGAGGGTGAGTAATTGGGATGAGCAAAGACCGAAGGGGGAACAAAGGACTTGTAATTGTCAGAGTGAGTCGACAGGACGGTAGGGAGGGGCTTAGAGTGTGGAAAGGAGGTCGCACAGGAACAGAAGATTAAGTTTGGAGTAAATGCAGGAATCTGTACCTGACAGATCAGGAGAAGGAAAGGTTGCAAGGTAAATTGGGGTTCAGAGAAAAGGAAAACCAGTGACACATTTGAAATGAAACACCTTTCTCGTAACCTCTCATCCTATCCCCCTGGATGAAAAAGCTTTGGTGCGTTACTCTAATGCAATGATGCAAGCGTTTAAAATGTAAGTCCTGTTTCCAAGAGGTGAAAAGCAAACGGATATCAATGACACACAATCATAAAGAGTTAAGATTTTTTAGGCATGATGAACAAAGGAAAACACAAAGAGGTTTTTGCAGAATGTAAATAACCTTAAGAGTAATTGAAGCAAAAACACAAAAAAGTTTAATATGAAGACTGTAATGTTAGAGTTGCAGAGTTTGGACTCCATGATGCAGGAACGTTTAATGTAGATTGTTGTAAAAAAAAAAGGTTTAAGGCAGGTGGTGGCAACCGAGGTCTGGCTGGCGCAGGAAACTCTTCAGGCAGCAAGGCCAAACCAAAACACAGGTAGGTGGTGAGACCCAGCTCAGCCAGCCACGCCCTCCACTGCACACACACATACACTGCCAGTGAGAAAACAGAAAGAGGAGGGGAAAAACACAAAGTAACACCAAAATGCAGAATAAAACACCACAAAAAATAACACCATGACAAAGACATTCTTTAGGATTGTAGCACTTGAGCTTGTAAAGTCAGTTTGTTAAATGCTACAGTATGTCTGTTTTAATTTAAATATGTGCAAAATAATCATGTATCACCAAACTACAGTAATATAGAAATCCAAACAATATGATATGATATGTTATAGTACAAAACAGTACTATACAATATGGTGACATGCCATACAATTTTATACAATATGATACGATACAATATATTTTATTTCTTTGATTTATATTGCAATATAAAAAATACAGGAAGTTATTCCAAACAATTGCAGTGAGTGCCTATCAGCTTAAATAAGGGCATTTTACACAATCTTACAATCATAATTTGATTATTTTAAACTTTAAGTCTATTTTATCAAAGGCGGGCTCTATATGAGGAAGAAAATGTGATTCACAATACTATTTTTCCGATATTGTGTTAATTATATGAAGTAGGATAAATAAACCTACGCTAAAGAATCGGTATTAGCTTTAGCTTTACCTATAGCTGTTTGCGGCGTTCCTATAGCTAATTCAAAATAAATCAAACTTTCTTTTTTACCACTAAATTTGCAACAAATTCTCTGAGGGTAGCTGATAGTTAGCTTGAGTTTAAACTTAAAGCGACGTCATGAAAATGGTGTAAGAGCGTTTAAAGTGTTCACAGTGTGAGTGACAAAGCAGTGCTTGTTTGCATCAAACATACATCTTCTTATTTACTGCGATAAATTCAGACTTTCGCTTTGTGTTTATTGCGACAGCTTACATTGCGATTAGATACAAATAGCGATACACTTTTTGCTCCCATTGTGTCATTTCTCTTGGATTCAAACCCCGTACACATTTAGTTTATTTAGTACGCATAACACAATTAAACACAAGAACTTTGCCCACTTCCTCCTCCCACTCAAGCAGAGGAACTAGCACAGGATGACTAAGGAAAAGTTTGACAAAGGGTAGAAGAAGAGCGAGTACAAGGTTATGCAACTTGATGGTGGGGGGGGGGGGGGGGGGGGTATGAGAGAATTAAAACAATGTATTTGTATGAAGAATGTAACAGATTCAGCTGACAAGGGGAGAAGACAATAGACTCTATGTGGGGGGGGGGGGGTTAAGGGGTTAAAAAAGGAGGAAATGGAGGTTAGAGTGAGGTTGATGGGATTTGAAAAGGAGGAGGAGGTGGTGGAAGGGTTATTTAAGATGACAAGGTTAAAAGGAGGGTCACTAAGGTTACAAGGAAGAGGAGTGAGGCGATGTAACAGGAGAGGAGGAGAGGAGAATGAGATGTGAAGAGGGGATGGTGAAGGCGGAGGGATTAATCACACAAGCAGATCTACTGGGACTCACACAGGAGAGAGATGAGAGAGGAAAGAAGTTTGAATAAGGAGAAGAAAAAAAAATACGCGAGGAGAGGAGCGTTTCGAGGAGAGACAAGGTGAGTAGTGAAGGGTGAGGCAGGGTGAGTCAAGGTGTTGTGTTGCCGCGTTACCGGGTGAGTTCAGGAGGTTCCCGAGGGTCGCTTGGAATTCCTAATGAGGGAGAAACTGCAAACAAGAGCCAGCACTACTCACGGGAATAACGCAAACCCCCCATTGGGGAGGAGTGATCTTTATCCTCTCTTCATGCTCCCCCCTCTTCCTCCTCCTCCTCCCATCTCAAGAGGAAGCACACACACACACACACATACATACACGCAAACTGTCTGATAAAAGCAACAGGCACACTAGCATTATAAAAGAATCTGAAAACAAACAGAGCTAAATGTTGAAAATCACAGAGAGATACAAGCACACACAATAGAGCTGATAGACACACACATGCTCCAACACACACCCAAATACACACACATTCATTAGCCTACCCAACCTGACCGTATGAGACAATACAAGAGGCCAGCGGTCCTTTCAATAATGGCTCAAATTGGAGGAAATGGCTTCTGAAATTACATTTTCAGAGGTTCTCGTTTTAAGTGCACGAGCGGGAGACTCATGTTCGTTTCCTGCGGGACTCGGTCAAGCATCACATCGATCAAACATCAAGCAGCTTCATCTTACAGTTGATCACAAACCATAATGAGATTTACAAATAAATCCAATGAGGCAAAGATGTTGTTCTATATGCAATTGAGGAGAAGCTGTCAGGCATTACAAGTTACATCTCTCTTATAAACGTAAACAAAGCCTGAAGGATTCGATGTCTGACCATGCAGGATCCAAAATGAAATTAAGTGATACACAATGAAAACCAGCGCCAGAATAAGCCTGTATCCTCCATTGTTAACATTTTAATCATGCAAATTATTGCAATTCCATGGGTACACAATAATGCATAATGGCTATTCTCTGCACATACGCACCAAGCATCAAAATGTGCCCCGTGCAAAGCAGTTTGATTACATTTCTGTGAATGAAAACACCTCAATGTCACAGAAGCCCACCCAAGCCTCTGTGACATTGTGTCACACTGCTGCCCTCTTGTGTTCAAGCATGAGGAGACAATTTTTGAAGACACACAAAAAGGGTTGTTTTGTTTTTACCAAGCAGTTTGAAGTGGTTTGAATTGATACTATGAAGGGTAAATGGGATGCTACACTGTTATGGGATGATGTAACTAATACTCTGTTTATGGATCCAATCAGGCAGTGTAAAGTGTCTCACATTTCTGCACCATTGTTATACCCAGCATCCATCACTTGGCTGCCAAGGGGGGGAACAAAAATCACTATTAAGAACTCTATTATCTAAAGAAAATGATGTAAAGATTGCACGTTGTATCAAACTTCCTTCATAACCAAATCTCTTTTTTCTTACACAACGACCCACAGCAGGCAGTGAAAATGAGATTGTATTGTTTGACCTACATTCAGTGTTTCACAGTTTGCATGCTTAGTAATACTAAAAGACAATAGAAACTAATGTGCAAAATCATGACTTATAGTCACCAAAAAATGAGGCAGGGATTTGACATTATATATAAGATTAGTTTATGAAGCAAGCGCCCACAGGGGTTGACAAATAATTCTGCAACATCATGATCTATCTGACAGCTCTGCAAGAACTTATCTGATTTTTAAGTAAAATCTTATTTTCTTATATTACAATATCTTGTTGGGGTTGTATCAAGTCAACTTTGGTTATATTCTTTAATAATTATATTTAATTATTAATAATATAAATAAAAATATCATTAAACTATGTTTAATCTCGTTTTGGGGCACCACCCTGTACTCAGGGAAATATAACCAAAATATCACTCTCAAAAAATCAGTCTCAAAGTAGTTATTTAATTACTAATATTATTAATAATTAATAACTATATTTAATAAATTGAAGGCGTGAAATCCGTACACAAAGCCTTCGCACCCAGCTTATATCACAATGCAAATACACCAGTAATCACAAACAACTGCTCTCTTAAATTATAACAGAATTTATTTAAACAAAGCAACATCAATCCAAAATCAATGAACTTAATCAAACAAATAACTATCATAAACTAATCTAAGCCAATAAACATTATCAAGCAAGGCTTGTGAAAGGGGTGTGAATGTGTGTGTGTGTGTGTGTGTGTGTGTGTGTGTGTGTGTGTGTGTGTGTGTGTGTGTGTGTGTGTGTGTGTCTGTGTCTGTGTCTGTGGATGAAAGAGAGAGAGAAGGGGGAAGAGGGGGGAGATTGCTTCGTCCCACGTGGTCGCCCTTCCGATGGCGAACACCTAACAAAGACCTAATGTGGCCTTAATGTCTTAAAGAGACCGAGTTCGGCCCTACACGATCTGTGTCTCTGAGGCGTCTGGGTGGCCGCGAGTGTATCGATCTGTGTGTGTGTGTGTGTGTGTGTGTGTGTGTGTGTGTGTGTGTAGCCTATGTGCATAATGGTGCGGTGGTGGAGTTAGTAAAAGGGGGATAAAAGAGGAGAAAAGAGGAGAGTAGAGGAGGAGAGAAATGCGTGCCTGAAGAGGCCAGATCACAGTCCGAATCCTGCGCCACAACTCGGAGTAATTCCGAGTAATTCACAGAAACAAACCAATGGCCTACACTGGCCTTTCTGATCAGAAGAGTAATACCCGGTTATAACGCTGTTACGCTAAACACATATAGGACGCAGCGGTCCGAAACGGGAACAACAAGAGTTTTAAACAGGTAAAACTCAGGACGCAGTGGTCCAACGAAGATAAAAATTCCAGTTTCTGCATCAATCAAACAATTGTTAAAAACAATTTCTAAAGCTAATTCTGCCCAGACCTAATTAAGCCTCACTTGTGAAGGAAAAAGGAGTCCGGCGATAAAACAGATCTTGTGTCCGTCCTGGTGCAGAGGCGTCTGATGGCCGCGAGGGTCCCTTACGGCAAGAGCTGCTTCGTTGGTTCTCCGTCGAGTGGAAAGATGTCCGTTGATGTCCTTTCGTTGCAGGACGGAATAAGACCGTTATCTTTCTGATAATCTGTTATAGCCTAACGCTCTCCGAAAAACTGAGATGCGTTCACTGGACAATCCGAGCTCGGAATTCAGAACACTGCCGGCCGCGGATTACCTGTGCGCCAAAACATAAAACAAAGGAAGATTGTTGCAGAGAACAGGAGGTGAGCTTGTGTCTCCGAACACTTGAAGTCAGCATGTGGAAAGAGAAAGAGCAATGGAAGTCTTGGAGCTTTGTAGCCTGGCCTGCTCCATGGGGGGTCAACCTCAGGTCCCCTCCAATGAGGAGAGAGAGGTTCCAGTCCCCCCTTACTTCACGCATAGGTGTGAAGTACTGCAGGGGATTCTGGGATTAAGAGTCCTTTTAGGCCTCTTTGTGATCTCAGTGAATAACTGAAATGAGGCTTCTCACAGAGGTGCAGGCCCAAGTCCATTGTTTGACTGTCCTAAGCCTGCGTGGCCCAACAATCTTCTATTCTCATGGATTTTTGTCAGGTTTTTTTTTGTACTCAGATAAATGAAATGAAACAGTAGAATAGCCCACAGTAATACAAAGGAATCCAATATATGAGGCAGCACTGACCTCCTCTATCTCTGCTGCTGACTCAGACTCAGTGCAAAGCAGACTGTTTTATAGAATAAGATTCTTTCAATGAAGCCAGACATGTGACACTTATTCTGTCTGGTTCAACAAAGTGCAAAAGCACTTTCAAATGTTTTTTTATGGGTTTTTTACTTTTAAACAGGACATCTTACAACACTTACTGAGAAAACAGACATCAACACGAAGGCAGCTGAATAACATAGAGCATCAGCGCTTCACTTTAAGTGATGAGCAACAATTACAGCATCACATCTCCAGCTCTGGGAATTAGGAGTGTTCCATTGGAGAAGCATCTGTCTCCGTGCTAACAAGGTTACACATTTTTTTCTATTCTTAATTTAGTTCCTGAAAAGGTTCTTGTTTTTCTCTCCAACTATGCCTAACATGGAAATCATTGGATCAGGTTGGACTGTCATTTTGAAAACATCACAAAGTGTTTATGGGGTTTAAGCTCCAATCCAATTGCAGTAATATCATGAGCTTCAGCAGCTGTAGAGGACAGGCGGTTGGCAGCTGCAGAGCAAGATTTTTTAAATTGAGGACGCTCAACCGTCTTTTAAATCGGAGTTGTGGAAGCATTTTGGCTTCCCCAAGACAGAAAGATGAAAGAGGTGAGACGATAACAGACCAGACAAAAACTGTGTGCAAAAATTACAAAAAGACAGAGAACGACACGAATAGCACAACCAACATGATACAGCATTTAAACCACACCACAACGAGAAGCTCCAATCACCTCCCCTTGATGAGAGAAAAAAAAAACATTAAAAGGCCAAACCACACTGACAAGCGGGTTTGCAGCCCCTAAAGGAATCTTTTTTAGTCATCATTTGTCTACAGTCTCATTTTGTAAAGTAAATCCTGAGAGAATCGTATCTTGAACGTATCGTGAGTTGAGTGAATCGCCACATCCCTCGTCAAATATCAATTTAATTTGAGTTTCGTTGTATTACACCAGCAGAGTGTGCTATATTATTACAACGAGCATTATCACCCTCCAGAGTGTCAAGCGGTGACACAGGTGCATGCTTTTCAGCTGAGTGACCATCTTGTCTTCATAATACATCTTTTCCACAAGTGTTTGATAACCGCTTTTGTAGGATCAATGCCATACATTTGTAAATGTATATCTCTACAGATTTCATAGATCTAAGAAAGATATCAGCCAATATATCAGTACCTGATTATTTTTCTCCCCAATATCGACATCGGCATCCGCCCCAAAAATCTCATATCGGTCAGGGCCGAGTCTGAAGTCAACCACAATGACCTAAGAAGTGTTTTGTTGAACATTTCATTTCATACACTTTTCTACCCACAGGCTGTGACAGAGCTAAGCTTCACTTTGCTACAACAAGCATACATTCAGCCTTAGATTCACTGTTGTAGTACACAACACAAATAAACACAAGAGTCATTTTAGTCTGGAACCGTTTGCTTCTTTACTTACACTGAAGAACTGGTAAGGAATAATATCTGTTGTGACCTCTAGCAGGGCACTTAGTGGAGGCTAACAAATTTACAGCAGCAGTGTCAGAGGTGTTTGAAAAATGTCAGCAGTGTTTTTGCCACTGAATCAGCTGTGATGGTTCTGGGTCACGACTGTGTGGCTTCAGTCTGTGCACAAGTGATTCTGAGAGAGTTTTAAGGCATGCAGAGACACACTGCTGCTATCTCTGCAGCCCAGAAAGACCACTCCTACCTCTGAGTGCACACACACACGCACGCACACACACACACACACACACACACACACTATATACTTTTTTTTTATATACTATATACTGCCGATATTCAGTATATAGCTCAACATCGAGTGTGATATTGATTTACTGAAACGTGTGTAAAGAATTTGTGTGTCTTGTTTGTGTTGTGTTTATTTCTGTTCAGTAAAAATAATTGTTTTTTGTCACTGTGCACTTTTTAAGATCATCTTCAACATTCTTTATTACGTTTATTTAGCACCAAAGCATTACATGAACAGTCTTGAAATAGATTCTCCATTGTCTTGTCAGTTAAACCTTCGTCTCATCTTGAGGATTTATATTAAACATATTTGAAATAATGTTTTTTTTTATGTATTCAAAAGTGATGCAAGTTTCAAAGCATTGAGCAGGAACCCACTAGAGGAAGCTGTCTGGGTGAGATATCATGCCTGATCTGCAATCCAGTTTTTTTCTTTTTCTTTTTGAATTTTTATTATATGATGCAGAACAATACAAGACGAGTGAGAGACATGACAAGAGCAACGATGCACGGCATAAACAAAGACAAAACAAAGACAAGCAGGAAATCCTTTAATAACGTTTGCAAACTTTGTATGTTGATGGTGTTGAAGGGCCCTGTTTGCAACCAAGCAGAATATCAACACTGCACATTCATTCCTATGACATTTTTTAAAAATGATTCAGGCCACCTATCAATCTGTGCTATTCACACACATCTGGATACCTATGATGGTAGATTCAATAAATCTGATTAAAGATGATTGATGACTTAATTGACTTTTGTATTTATGAGTTTATGAGCAGTGTTGGTCTGTACCAGCAGCACTAATCTGCTGTAAGTGTCATTAATGGCTCGTAATTAAACAGCGTCAGGACGTCGCACAGGGACGTGAGCTCAATTAATTGCCGAGTCAGAGCCAGAGCGTCCTGACTCCACCACAGCAAAAACGCTACACCGCCTCCTCTATCAGAGCCTGATCAATGCTGCCTTTGCGTGCTGTGGGAAATTAGGAAACTCTGCTAGCTTGGTGCAAAGGAGACACAGCAACTAATGCATGCACGACCTAGTGTGTTTTACTTAACCACACTGTCTAAAATAGTAATCACACTATTAAATGTGTTTAAGACAGACACACCTGAACTTTTTGGTCGTTTATTTTATACAGATTAATATTAATTTGAAGTGTAAAGTGGCCTTATGTAGGCTACTTTTTATTGATTTGTCCATTTTTTTTTTTTTTGTATCATGTCCAAGCTGCTATACTTTTACATTTTACAAAATACTGCTGAAACTGACATAATTTCTCAGCTCCCTCATAAAAATTAAAATAGGTGCTTTGCAAAAAAAAAAATGTGGGAAGAAGGAAATGCACTAAACAAGTCTGTAAGACATTAAGGTATATCACGCAATATATTTTGGCACTTTTGTTTGTTTAGGCTACTATGAAAACTCCGCGGGGCATGTTTCACGTCTCAAGGTGTATGGGCTTTACGGTTTTTCCGTGGATCACGTGAAGGCAGCACTCACTCTGCACCGTGCAGGGGGATGCTTATTTGCTTGCAGCTGTAGCGGAACAAACAGAAAAACAATATGTGGGAAGAGGACAGCTGAATCCTTACAGAGAGAGTGAATGATCATGGCCAGCCGGGGGAGATACGGTCCTCACGGCCGCTCAGGAGACCCCGCTGATGGCCTTAAAACAGCGCAAATCTCCCGCCGGGAAGAACCATGCGGAGAGAGCGAGGACACGGCGGAGTCGCTGCGGGAGCTGCCGCGCTGGATGCGGCTTTACTTCTACGGGATGCACGGCGTGACTCTGGATATCATGCTCTCGTCATTACAACGAGTTTTACAATTTAGGGACCCCAAACTGGTGGGTTTTTCCTCTCCTTATCTCTGCATTATGCATTCACTGACCCACTATGCGTTGGAAAAGATCTACTCTCAAAAGAGGTGCTTCCGAGGTCGGCCTGTAGTGTTCCATCTGGTTTTCTACCCGTCTGTGTACATCGGGCTGCAGATCCTGATCGGGAATATTAATACTTTCACTGAGCAGGTGAAGATGGTGTCAGGGACCGAGCTTGCAGTGCATTACATCCTGAGTCTTTATTTCAGCCAGGTTTTTCACAGGGGGCTGTCAAAGCTGCAGTATCACCCAGCTTCCTCCTGCCCCGCCGGTCCCCCCGGGAAGCCGGTCCCGGAGGAGAGCGCACATGCTCGGCTGCCTCTTCACGGTCTCCCCGGCTTCGTGCGATTCTTGTTCTTCGGGATGCACGGCTTCTTAGACGAGGTGATCTTCACTGCGGTTTTCAACCTGGTGGAGAAGTCTGACCGTACCCTCAGCGGACACACATCCCTGTGGTCCTTCCTCATGTACGGGAGCTGCAGCTTCGTGGTGGAGAAGCTCTACCTCCACCTGCACTTCAGCAGAGGGTGGGGGACAGCCAGGAGGCTCCCCATCTACATCTGCTTCATCTACACCTGGGAGTTCTGCTGGGGGCTGGCCTTGAGGCAGTTTGACGCCTGTTCCTGGGACTACTCCCATTTCCCGTACAACTTCATGGGACTCATCACCCTCCTGTACCTGCCGGGCTGGGTGTGCCTCAGCCTGTACCAGGACGTCCTGTCCAATGTGCTGCTGAGGATCAAGTGCAGCAAACCCGTGAACGAAATCAGTGAAGAGAATGGAGAAGTCAACGGGAAGCTGGAGAAAAAACAACTCTAACTTATATTTTTGAAGGTTCAACTTCTATTTGATATCTAAAAAAAATGTCATTTTCACTTTTAAAATTAACAACATTTATGATATTCTGTAAGAAGGGCAGGACTGATTATGTGGGACCATGTGTGGCATGGCAACTAAAATCCCAGGTACTAAAAATGTATCTAGCTCCACATATCAGCTACATTTCCACATGTCAAAGTATTTATTTCTTTGATTTGTTGGAAAATTAGAATAAAGAAAACAACACTTGGTGCAATTCATATTTTTCAAGAAGTTTAAACTATAGTCTGGAGTCTTTGCAGTTGTTACCAGTACCGCATTTGAGACATTTTCCAGGGAACCGTTGAGTGTCTGATTTTTCTAGGTAACTTACTAACCCCAACTTATTTATCTAACCTGTTTAAATTCTATTTAAAAACTGCCATTTTGAAGTCTTTGATGTGAAATATAGTTCATATCTTAATATTTTAATAATCCTCATTATCTTTGCAGTGTGATGATTTATTTATTTTTAATGATTGCGACTGAAGACCTCATATAACTTAAACATTCAAGTCTTTGTGGCAGATGTAGTTAATGTTTCATTGATTGCATCATTTACATTTGCACTTGCATGCTTCTGATATAGACTAGTTTACATCTGCATGATGATACGTTTAAATAACACAACACATTGAATACTCTGTTTTAAAAGCTTTAAGCTGTGTTCAGAAATAGACACCTATTAGTTCAACCTTTTAAAATGAGTATGTTAAGGGAAAGAAGAAAGCGGGTGGAACCGATCTTCTTTCATGCAAGCAGTTTCTAAATGCCCTTAACTTCTTTTTCTTCAATTCAAATTTTTTAAATTGTAATCTTCCTATTATTAATACGACCCCAGTGCTATGCATGGTAACTATCTGAGTAGATGAACCCAGTACTAAATGTAGCAAGAGAACCTATAGCTGTAAGAAAACACAAAGCAGAGTGAGATTTTACTGTGAATACTTCATGAACCAAACTTTACTGGAGTGCCTTACTGTGAAAACAGTCAAACAGACACACAAGGCTCTTTGTTGTTTAAAGCACAGCAGTGTTTTACAAATCTTTATTATTAGAAGAATATATGTTGAAATGAAAGGATTGTCACTTAAAGGAAGAATGTGCAACATTTTACAGCAGAAATTAAGTATATCCATATATCTAACGATCTCTTAGATCCATGACTGTGTTGATGTCGGAGCCATGTTTACATCGTGTTTACATTTACGGGACAGCTGGTTCCTCCCCTTGTGTATAAAATCTGTTTTAGTCAAAGACAAGGGAAAAGAAAAATAACATACTCGCTGCTTATTTGAATGTCACCTAGGTGTTTTTAGATCAGTCATTCTGTGTTCATTTTACATGCAATGTGGGGTTATGTCTTGCACCCCATGTACAGAGGCTACATGGGTTGCACAACAGTCGTCATCGCATCATCCGTTGGTTCGAATTTGACCTCAGCCGTTTACTACATGTCATCCCCCATTCTCTCCTACCAACATTTCCTGTCTCCAAATAGCAACCTCCACCATCAGTGTGTGAATGGATATGAGTGAGTAGGTGTGACATGATGTGTAAAAGCGCTTTGAGTAGTCAGAACCACTTACCATTTACAACAGTGCAGGCCACAGGCCACTGCAGCTCGAGTCAAGGACAATTTTGCCCACTGTTAGGGGATAATGGTGCTCAGTTATGGTGCGTTCCATTTGATTACTCCTTGGTGCGAACCCGATTGGAGGGGGGTTGGAGGTGTGCCGCTGGAGGAGAGCGGAGGCTGCAGTATGGCGGAGGTGTCGCCAAACAGCAGTTTGTTTTGGTTTCATGCTGGTGCTCAAGGGCGATGTCTGTACTGGATCAAAAAGTTGCACATTCTTCCTTTAAGCTGATCAAATTCACAACTTTTTATTTACATTTAACACAAACAAAGTGCTTTAAATAACTTTTAAAAAATCCATCTGTCAAACTCAGATCAATCCATCAGTTTGATTTATATATACTCAGCTTCAGACCTGACACATTGTACTTTCATTTGGTGTAACTTGTGACATGTACAGGCTCCTATACTGTGCAGTTCAAATCAAATCAAAGTCAAACAGCTCTGAACTTCTGGTTATTGTGTTGCTATGGTCTTGTCAAGTCAAAGTGACTTTTGAAGTACTTACACTGAGCAAGTGTATTTCATGCCTTGCAGTGCACTGTGTGACAAGCAGACGAGTGCTGACAGAGAAACCTGTGTCAAAGCAAACATTGTGGATGGTTGCTAATAATGTACACACACACATATGGAAAATCCAGAGGGAATGACTACAAGATAAACTACAACCGCATATTCTGAATCCAAAATTAGCTTTGCAACGGCCTTCTGCCTTAATAAATATCCTATCTAAGTACCTTACACTGTGACTAATGGTGGTAAATCTCTGAAAGCGCACTCTATACGAGTCCCTTTGTTATGTTACTCACATGATTGGTGGATAACTATTTCACTCCAACACTCTAGAGTCAATCTGGTCATTTCTGAAGCTGCCCTTTAACAATTCTCCAAAAATTGTGAAATCTGAATATTTGCATGAATCTATTGAATTAAGGAAAAAGTCAGATTTTATGAATGTACATGTAATCATTGAATGCCCATTCATGCTTTGGGAGGGACAGGAAAACAAATATTCAGTTATTGAATTGGTTCCAATTATTCACATGAGAATGAGAAACCAGATTTATTTTCCTGTTCATGTATACTTTTGCAATCAATAAAGCCTTGAAGAAAAGTCTTGTCTGTTTATGAATGAAGTGGCTAACTTTTACAAATATGATATTGTATAATTTATTCATATATGTAAAACAAAAGGTGGCTAATTTGTTTTTTGTGTGTGTAAAACGCTTCTGAGGTTCTTAAAAATTTGCATAAATTTGTGCATCTTTTATATTTCCCGTAACACAATTCATTTATTTATATCATACTTTGCTTTTGTGTAAGTTTCTCTGAGATAGAAATGACCAAACTGCTGTCAAAAACAACGAGAGGTTCCAATAAAATAAATCAATGAGAGATCTGACCTACTTTCAATGGCTTTCACTGCAAGGCTGACTCATACTACTGACATGTTATTGTCAACTGCAGGCATGCATTTTCTTGTCTCAATTATGAAACAAGTCTGAGCAACCGAGTCCAGAGACAAGAGCAACCGGTTATATGAAAGGTTACACTGGCTTAATAGTTTATGAAGTTCCTTTTTCTTTCACAAACACACACCACTTCCTGGTACACACAAAAGCTATGTATCATCATTGCTTTGGCATATTGTGAAAAAAAAAAGTATATAAAAAAAAAAAAAGAAAATCAAGGCAGTTCAACAAACACTATACATTTTACCTGATATGTGTCTGGATCCTAAACATTTGGGGGGAAATATATAGCTTTCTGCTGTAATTTATACAGACGGAACGTTGTCAAGGCAACCTGTGTTTGTGTGGAGGGTTTGGTGGTTTGGTGGGTTGCATGGATAACAGAAATATCATAGCAATGACCTGTTTCAGACTTTTTCCAACAAGCAAAGATTAAATGAGTGAAGTTTTTAGTGTAAGTCGTGACAGCAAATGACAAAAATAACTATACCATTAACCCAACCAATAAGTAGCCATCTGGTGGCTAAACCGCACTATCAAACTGCCTTCTATCCCTCTCTCTTTATACTACTATGGAGATCATTGTGACAAGCAAACACGCTACACCCTGAGGACACAGTAAATACACTCATGACCAACAGTATCCGTTGACAACACCACAGTGGGAACACCATACACCAACTCCTCTATCTAGACTCATTAGCAATAGCAATTAAAGAACACAATGCTGCTGTGTGCAAACATGATTCATGAAGATGAAAAATTCAGTTTGATGCAACTATTTCAACCAGCCACAGATTTTTTTAACCAAAAACAGCCGCTATCCACATTCATTGACGCTTTCACAACAACAGGAAAATCATGTCCTGAACCTGTAAGGTTTGTGAATCAAAGAAATGTTTAATGTCAAAGAGGTGACAATGACGAATACACTAGCTGACCAAACTATGCAGCTCTACAGTAACTGGCTGCTATTTTTGGCAAAAAAACAAAAAAACAAAAAAACAAAGATACAAATAAAACTCATAACAAAATACACATTTTGCTCAACCGTTAATGCCAGGTAAAGTAAGCTAATAGTTTATTAACATTCTAGCTAGCTAGCTAGCTAAAACCCCCACTTACTATTCCTGGAGTTAAAGGCCAAAATAAACATAAGATTGAGTATTGGACTTCTGTTAGTATGTTTTATGGTCAGAAACATGTCTCAAGAAAGAGCTTATGTTGCACTACTTCCTCAGAAAACGTACCTTTCTAACTGCTGCTTTCTAACAACTTAGCTAGCTGACAAATCGAAAGAAAAAGTTACGCTTCTGCTTAAATTCTGCCCTTTAGTGACCTAAAAATGACTTATTCAGCTTTTAAGGCTGTGTCCACACAGGTGTTTTTAATTATCTGATTAGCACTCTGCTTGGGTTGAAGTTGGATGTAGCTAGCATATCTTGGAATAACAGTAGGCTAAACAAAATCAAAGTTTGAAAGGAAAAGAGTGCCCTGACCTAACTGATCAACAAAACTATTAAAAAAAAAGGTCAGGGAGATGCAGGTATAAGTCATTTTGACATGTTACTGAAGGTAAAGAATGAGTACGAATTATATTAAGAATGTTAGCTAGCTTTTTGACTTAGAACCCACTAGTGTTAATGCTATTAGACGTAACATTTTCATCTGTTGCTGTGCTAACAACTGCACTTAAATACCAGAATAAGTAATTAAATACTTAAAAATGAAAGACTTTGCAATTTGGTAACTACCTTTTAAAAATAATTCTGTAACCAAAATCTTTGCTCAATGAAAAGCAGTTACAGCAAAGTTTAACAACAACAACAACAACAACAACAACACCAGAAGCATTGTTGTTCCCTGGCCCACCTTCTTTTCAGTTATTTACATATACAGTCAAATCATATTCAAATGCCTAATGGAAATAGTATTGCCAGGTAACTTGATATAGAACCACATTTGTTTGTAAGTTTGATGGTACAGGAAACCACTCATGGTAGTCCTGCTTTCTGGAAATACTATAAAACATGTTGACCATGGTCATAGTAGCCTATGCTACTTTTAGCTTTATGTGGATGATGTAATGCTTTTTGCGTCATCTTATCTCACTGATGAGCAGTCGTTAATATACTATGTCACCTAATGTGTTTGGTAAATGAGAGGCAATAACATTAAGATTAAAAAGAGAGGGACAGTACATTATCGGGCACTGGATTTGAACACAGCTGGTAAATGCTCCATCTTAAATGTATAGTCATTTTTGCTTAAAGTGGTGTAGCTCCTGAAAAGAAAGATTTTAGATCAGACAAAACTGTTCCCAAGTATTTTCTTCCAAAGCTAAACATTGAAGGTATTTTTAACACTCTTCTTAGTAAAACTAGTTTGTTGTGTATCCTCCAACATGGCTGTGTTCAGAGTGTGGGCCTTCTGGTACAGCCATTGCTTCATGCTAAACTTCAGAGTCTTGGAGAGCTCTTTATACGTCCTGGGAGAGCAGTTGAGCCCTTTGTAGCATTGACAGGTAAACATTTTATTAAAAGTCTTCAGGTCTGTCAAGGTTGGTCTCCCAAGGACCAGGTAGCGGTTCTGAACATACATGACCCTGAAATTCTCAGGGTTTAGGTGGAGGTAATGGTTGGAGTTGGATTTTTTTCGGACACATCGGCCGTTCCCTCGACACAGGAAATTGCTGCAGAGCTGGGCGGCCAAAGTCACATTAGTGATGTAGGGGTTGAGGGTGGAGGAGAGGTAGGAAGAGAGCATTTCACAAGATGTCTGGGAAGTGAAGGGAAGAGATTAGTTAAAGTTACAAGAATAATATACTATGTATATTGATAGGCTATAAATTTATTGTATGGAAGACTGAATGTCTGGAACTGAACATTTCATCAAGTTCACAGCAGTTAAATATGTTGATATAACTATGTTATATAACGATAACACTAATGGTTTGACATCCTTAATAAAAACAATTTCTCTTTAGCATTCTTGCCCAGAGTAGTCTGAAGAGATCAAACATCTGTCAGCCCAATATGAAGCAGAAGCCAGGATGATTGATAGCTTAGCATAAAGACTGGGAACAGGGAAAAACTTCCAGGCTAGCCTGGATAGCCCAATATGTCATATCTCAATTATTTGTCCTGTGCAAAAACAACAAGTTGAGGCTTGATGGATTATGCTCCTCCAAACGTTTTCTTCAAGAAGTCACCAGACAAGAGAAGGTCCTGTGCAAGCTAAACCCAACTAAACAACAGTTTTTTTGTACAGCTTAAACAAACAAATGACTTGTTAAGTCAAGAACTTAAAAGTTGTTTGCAGAGTTTGTTATTTTTTAGACATGGCTAGGATGGGGGTTTTCTCCCTTGCTTCTAGTACAATGCTTATTGATTCAAAACTAGCTTCATATCAAACTGAAACTACAGTGGTATCAATTGTGCATTCAAACTATTTGGAAGAGAGTGAATAAGCTTATTTTCTGAATACTTTTTATTTCTTGAGGGTCTTGTGAAGTTCATAGCAATATGTTTAGTAAAGAGGGGCTCTGCTCCCTGCCTGGCAACATTTAACTGTAGAAATTAGAACTTGTATTCCAGTGAAAGTCCCTATCATCAAGCTAATCTTGATTAAAGTGCTATGGATTACTGATCCACAATCAACACAATCCATCAGTACTTGTTCTGCCCCATGTGTTGTCAATCTAACTGAACACAATGTCTCTGGTCAGACCCCTTGCCATCAGTTCTATGTCATGTCCTTCAGCTGTCCACTGGAGGTCTGCTGTTTTATGTTACCTGGTCATTGAAGTCAGCGCTGGCCCCCCACATCACAGCTCCAGAGGCTCCCACTGCTGCACTCTCACCGATAGTTCTGACTAAGTCTACCTGGGGTCAAAGAGTACAATATTCATTAGGTTTTTTTTTTGTAAACACACGAAAACTTCCAGAGATATTTACACTAAGACAAACAACAGTGATACAAACGCAGCACAGACATCTGCACTGTTCTTATTTTCCAAGAATTTTTTTTTACAAGGTGACAAAAGAGGATCAGGATTACCACATTAGCAGTGTGTTATTACACCAAGAAACCAAACTCCTCTTCAAACTTGACCTGAGGCTGGAAACACCTCACTGCTGGGATGAAGAAGTAACCTAAGATGTATCTAATCTAGTGTTTGGAGTGGTTGCTGGGTAATGAGCCATTTCTAAAGTGTAATAATTTAATAATTGATCAAACAGTGAGGGGGTTCTGAATTGGAACTAATGGTTTCCCAAAGAAGTGTCTGTATGGCATAATACATCTGAGAATGCATCATAAATGTAAAAATAAATCAACATTTGAATTCCTCTCGTTTACCTGGCTAAGGAAGCGTCTGTTCTGGTCCGCAAAGACGGGTCGCATGTAAACTAATACAGGTGCGGTGGCATTCCGTCTGGGCAGGGCAGAAACTCTCAGAGCTTCCTGGATATTGTATCTCACCATCAGGGCGGCTTTGGGATTGTCTGCCAGAGAGACCTGAAACAGTGCAAGGGTGCGGGGAAAGGATATACAATTTCAGTATCATACAAAATAAAATCAGGGGTAACGTTTGCTCCACAATGTTAGCCTAACCTGCAGGTAGACAGAAGGGAAGAGGGCGGTGCTTGACTCCCACAGCCAGAGCAGCTCATCATTCTGCCTCTTCACCTTCTCAGAGCATTGGCCTGTGTAGTCCGGATGCTCCCAGCCATTATTGTAACAGTTAGGAAAGAGGTAGAAGCCCCAGAGATAGTTGGGTCTCATTGCTCTGCCCAAGGCCAATGTCCCTGACATGAAACTCTTTGCTGCCACCTAAAATAGAATGAAAATGAGAATAGAGGACTAATCCCTAATTATGTAATATCTTCTCAGAATTTAATCTTCACTGTCAATTCTGACCTGAAATTGCTGTTTGGATATCTCTATGGCCTGCTCTTCTGTAAGGCACAGGTTTTTCTGCGATATATGGGCCACGGATAAAGTCTGGTAGATTCTCTTAGTGCCCCAGTTTCTGTCCCATAGAGGGCGCCATTCCTCCCAGTCTATCACAGCCAAGCCCTGGCTTGTCCTGGAGGATGAGGAAGAGGTGAAAGATCAGCGTCTAATGTTTTTCTCTATTTAAAAAAAAAAAGTGTGAAATGACATTATAAAGGCTCACTTGAATGGGATGTAGTAGTTAATGTCTTCCTTGGCCTTCGTCATACTGGCTTTCAGGTTACCTCTCTGAGGGATGCCTCCATTGTACAGTTTTTTCCTTTTGAAGTCTACATGTGGGTAAAGACCCAATCGGTCTGTGTAGAACAGAGACAGGAACTGATCTGGGACCTGCAGCAGAAACAGAAGCAGGGAGTGAGTCAACCTGAGAATATATTTTAAATAAGTACATTTTCAAGAAGGAGAACAGCTTTAAATCTCCATTTAAAGATGTCCTTTCAGTGAAGACATAAACCAGTAGTCATTCATTCTATTTCTGTGTTAGCATCACGGAGAACAGTTTTTTTTTTTTTTCACGTGTACATATTTGTTCACTTGCCTTAGCAGGTGTGGTGACTCCGTGAAAGGGCGATGTGTCCAGTGAGATGTTGTGCCTCCTGCACACGTGATCAGGGATGTTCCAAGTAACAAAAAATGGCTGGTGCTCAAACAGCGGACTCTGATTGGCTTCTGATTGGAGGACAGAGATGGGCAGTGAGAGAAGCAGCAGCACACAGCTTCTGCCCTTCCACACGACTGAAACCATCCTTTCTCCTGGCTGAAAAGAGCAGAAGACAACAAACAGAACTCACCAAACCTCATATATGTCTGATATGCTGATATGATGTGCAATGGAACACAAGGAAATTGGAACATAAATGAAGCTGTTACAAAATGGTAACCTATGGTGTTACTATAGTGAAGCATGCAAGATAATATAACAGATTTAAGATATTAAGAGCACCAAATGTTAATTGTGTGGAAAGAAGCCTGGAGCAACCTACTGCTGAAGTCAAGTCACTTCCTGTGTTAACACAACACATTATTTGCTATAATAACAACGCATACTTAAGTCCACATGTTTGATTTTGCTTACACATATAACCTAATTGATATTTTTCACAAAAATAACATGTTTTAAAGTACGTGTTGGCACATCCAACTATCTCCTTAAGTAGGTGGGTAGGACATAAAACTATCACAATGGAAAGAAAAAATCCTGCACACTACTCTTGCACGGCATCACCAGTTTATTAGATACAATTACAATGGTCCCTCTGAACCTTGGTCAAATGTGCTCTGACACAGTTGACCACAGTTCTGACCCAAAAATAACCCAGAACCTAACCAAACATAACCCTTGGACAGTTTTTACTTCAGCCTTGCTTGTGACATCATTACCTTTCGAGGTGATGTTTGGTTTTTGTTTGCATTGGCTTTACACAAACATTCATGGTAAGTATGGTGCTATCAATCTAAGCACACACAATTGAACTCTTACATTTATACTTCAGTTTATTTTGAAGTTATCAGAGTCACTATTTGTATGCAAATTGACAGGAGAATGTTGCAATGCACAAACTAATACCAAATTATCTGAAGTCATTTTATCTTCATCTGCTTAGCTTTCAACTCTAACCTTTGGGGGCAGCAGTAGCTCAGTCTGTAGGGACTTGGGTTGAGGTTTGTCGGTTCAAGTCCCGGTGCGGACCAAATATGGAAGTTGGTCTGGTAGCTGGACAGGTGCCAGATCGCTTCCTGAGCACTGCCGAGGTGCCCTTGAGCAAGGCACCAAACCCCCTACCCACCACTAGCTCAGGAGCGCCTGCTGTGGGCAGCTCCGTCACTCTGAAACCTCTCCATTAGTGCATGTCCAGAGGATCCTGTTTGTGCATGTGTGTATATTTCAGCCTATGTGTGTGTTGCATGACTTACAGAGTGTAAAAACAGAATTTCAATAAAAGTATCAATAAAATATATATATCAATATCAATAAAAGTTCATCTTAATCTTCATCTTAATTAAATTTAGTCTACAGTAATTCAGCGTAAAATCAAAAACCACAACTCATCAACTCATACCCTAAAAGAGGATGTAAAAAGACTCATTACCTGGACATGCCTTCAGTGAACCTGTCCCACCATCAGATGTGTTGACTGTTGCACACAGAGTGTCCTCAGAGAAATGACACTGATATAGGTGGGACAGGGGAGGCATGGTGGGCAGAGCTGTGTACGAGGATGCACTCGACTTGTTTTGATCGCTCAGTGCCAAGTTTAGGTTGGAGCCGGGGAGGACGGCACACCTGGGTGTGAGGTCATGGGGCGACCACAGTCCTTATATTGACACACAATGTTGTGGGGGCATCAGTAAATCATGAGCAGGGCATCAGCATGGAGCTGAGGCTGTAATTGCCCTGGGGTTGATGATGGTATTTGTCACCTGGGGTGGGATTTACTACATGCTCGGATGATGTCATCAGCTTAAGACAGCTTGTACAGTAATAGCATACAATTAGATTTTGATACTCAGGGTTGTGGGCTCAACATTTTCTTGAGTTGAAGTGCATTTAAACTTTAATTTTCGTCTAAAACAAGGTTAGCTTAGATGGAAAATGATTACATAACATGCTACCATGTTACCAATCAGCAGAAAATCTTTACACATACCCCCCCCCCCTCCCCATGCAGCAGTAGGAGACAGGGAGATTTGACACCTAGGTGGCGAGAGAGAACTTGTATACAGAAAGAATCAAAAACATCCCCATCTCTTTTTTAATTTGAATACGAATGTTTAAAAAAAGGAAATCTAACACACGGACTGAGATTTACAGTCACAAATATACAAAGTACATCTGTTAGTTGCTCTTTTTGTGTCAAATTAATCGTGCCCCGTGTTATTTATACAACAGACTGTTTACTCTGCATGTGTTTTAGTGTCTGGTCAGAGGCCTGTCATACCAAATGGTGGTGGTTATTTCACAGGTTAGTGACACAGTGTGAGCAGTAGGACAGTGATCTTTGACCCTAATTGGTGTTTTAGGAAGGTAGTTTGAGGGCGCAGATGGCCTAGCGGTAAGGTGGTACCCCATGTAGGAAGCTATACTCCTCAGAGCAAGCGGAATGGGTTCAAGTCCGGCATGTCATGCCTCTCTCTCTATCCACTGTCCTATCAAATAAAGGTAAAAAGCCCCCCCCCCCCCCCCCCCCCCAAAAAAAAATGAAGGCAGTTTGTGAATCTTTGCTATAGTAAAACAAACTAAATTTCAGTTTTTTATTTAAGTAAGTGGTACATAGTAAGTCCAAAGAAAATGTCTGATCTTTATTTTAATCAATTCAAACACTGTTAAACACAAATCAGAAGACCTAACATGACTACATGACAAAGCCCTCTGTATATAATCAATATATCTCCAGACTAATAAAAGCAATAGGACTGCTTTGAAACTCTTTGAAAAGTCATGTTAATCTCCAGCCATTAAAGATTAGATTAGATTTGACTTTAGATACAGCATGTTTCACTTGCTAAAATTGAGTCAAAGTTCAGTTGATTAGCAAAGGCTTTGATTTAAAACATTAAGCAAAATTAAGATGTTTAATGCAACATTGTATTTGTTCATTTCCTTCAGTCTGTCAGATGTAAGCACACAAACGATATAGAGGCATTAGAATCATTAGATTTCCTTAAACAAAAACATTGGATTGCCCTATCCTAAAACATGATTTGTCATTGTAAATGCTTGTATGTATGTACACAGTTTTAAAGGGAAGCTGAAGCCAATAAGTCATAAGTACATATCTTCTTCTGCTTTGCATGAGCTGCGTTGTTCTTCTCCCAAACACTGACACTGCAACACTTCAACTGTAATTGTTCAGGTGGAGGAACATCTCTAATCTAAGTTTTATTATGTTGTAAATATTTCTAGCGTTATGCACTGTAACACTTGTAGTTTGGCATACATGCTTGCCAAGTGTAACTTGATACAGTAACCAATGTGCTGAGTGCTTCTAGCAGCAGATACAGTATAATGTGTTGTGAAATGCTTCCATCTTGTGGTTAAAGTAACACTTGCAGATTGATAGCCATCTCCCAGGCTGCGTTCACACCGCGAGCCTTAATGCTTAGATTCTGTGCTTCAGATTTTTTGGGGCTGTTCACATAGCTATTTAATTGTGGCCTTTGTCAAACTCCTGTGGGACTCCACTACTAAAAGTGGCCCCCAATCTGATGATTTGAAAAGCTCAGACCCCAATGGACTTGTGCTGTTCATACTGACTTAAAATGAAAGTCAGGTCTGAGTCTCGTAGTATAAAGACAAAATCAGATTTAAGTCACTTTTACCAGCAGTGTGAACGCAGCCTAAGACCCTGTTACACTCACATGTTTATCAATGCACAGATTAACCCAGTTCATTTAGGAATGTTTTTATAATACTACAAATTCAATTATATCTGAAACTTTTAATTGGCTATCCATTTAGACCAAGTGATTAAAATATATATATATATATATCATTTAATTCTAACACTCTTAAGAAGCATGGAAACATTTGAAAAAATAACTTCGACTGTTTTACACTGAATCATCAAATATTGGACTAAAAAAAAAAAAAAACAGTGAACCTGTGCAGGTACGTCATTATTTTTCACATGGGAGCTAAAGTGACCCCTTCATGATATTTCCAAAAGTCCACATTTTAAAACAGGCTGAGGAAATATGGAAAGGCCAGATGTATGAAATATTCATAGAGGAGCCTTTAGGGGATGTCTTCCTCTAGAATTCAAAATATAATATTCATGTTGTCCTCGTCCTCCCCTCACTCATAACCTCAATTTTCCTTTTGTTGTTGAAAATAGGTCAAATGAATGTTTCACAAGGGTTAGTCCCAGAAGGTGTGCCTTCACCCCTGAAACACTTTCACATTTAGACAATGCTGAATAATGTATAATTGTACCTTTAACACACATGAAACAATTCAAACGCATAAACACATATTTAAATACGCATTTAGATGCATTCAAAAGACTTCCCCGCACATGCTCTCACCTCACACATTCCTGTCTGGAAATGTCAGTAAGGTATCTGTTGCCAGTACAGTCGTCTTTGTCGTTGTGTGAGTGTGTGCATACCAAGCTATAGCTGTCAGAGACATGGGATTTCTATGAATAGAGCATTTGTATGCTTCTCAATTCATCGATTGATGAAGAACTTCCTTATTGACGCAATTCTTTATTCATATTATGACAACTGCTCGGAATTTTCAGTTGCATGCCGGTAATATATTGAGAAAGTCACAGGTATCTTCATATGTCTATTTTGTGATAAGAAAGGGAGGCTATGGATGGTGTTGGAATAAAAAAAAACTTGTGTATGGAAAAATACTTCTGCTTTATTTCCTTTAAATGTCCTCTTCTCTATAGCCCATTTGCCCTCACTATAATTTCAAGTTCTCCTCTTTCCCATACTTCCTTCTCTCATTCCCTGCTGCAAAATGCCAAATGTGATCAAGTTTGTGCATGAACATCAACATACTGTAGGTGTAAGTCTTGTAACTGCTTCTTCAGGTTGAGTCATCTCTAAGTATTCCGTGACTCCCTAAACCAAGGCTAGGTGGAGCAGTGTCGAGTTAACCCAGGCGCTTCTCTGCTTGACGGTCAGGTTTTTCAAGTCCGACAAGACTCGTGTTCGTGAGCTAGCAGGGAATTTGGTTGACGCAGGTGGAAGTGCATGGAGGAAGTAGTTGAGGGTCTTTTTTTTCTTTACAAGTTGAGGTCTTTGATGAGCAGTGACAGATTGAAACAGGAAATGTATTCTTTCATTTATATGTCAACGAATTTCCCCTTAAATATGATTGAATGAACACAACCCTTTAGTGAGGAACTAAAGGCTTGAATTGGACTGAAGACATTTTTCACACTTAATTAGATTGCCAAAGCTCTTGTTTTGCAAATAAGCAATGCTTAATCGAATCATTTGTCCCCTTACATCTAGAAGTAAAACTGGGACATAATAAAGTAATCGGGACTTTAATGTTGTAGTTGTTGAGGAAATGATTAAGACTTGACTCCATACAATAAGACTCAGTTGACTCAGTTGACAGTTGACATGATTCAACATCACACTTCTGTACTCGTGTCTTGCTCAATCACATCTGCCGAACTTTTCGAAAGGCATCGCATATATCCCAAAAGACATTACCATTATCAGGGTGGTGTCACATTGACCCACCTAGACTAAACTGTGATGTCTATAACACTGGAGCAGACAACAAGTCTACCAAACATCCTTGCAGATATCAGGAAGAACAGTTGACACTCTCTAAGCTGTACTTGGTGTTCTAATAACAGCTGAACTCTGTCAGGTCTGACTGACATTAGAGAACAGTGAATAACCCTAATGACTTCTGTACATTATAATTTAAATAACTACAGAAATTCCACCACAGATCCTCCCTGTTTGAGTGAGAATGCTTCACTTCCGGTGCTCTGTCTGTGTCTATGTGAGTAACTCCACCTCTTTCTTTCTGAGTGTGTGTGCTGCTGATCACAATGTCTGTGACTGTCAGCCTGTCCTGTTCTCTCTAACTCTCTCTTTTCTGACGAATAACCCCAGCTGGGATTACCGTGAAATTGATTAACGTCAGCAACCGCTAACTAAATATTTTCTCGTTCAAAAGACCCACGATATGGCCATTCTAACTTTGTCCATTCACACGAGAGACGACAAGGGAGAAACGTACTTCCAACCTTTCTCTCTTCCTACAACTCCTGCAGGTATATCAGCAGGGGACATCTGACTGAAATGAGATGTTTTATGTGTGCTGAAATCATCTCTTGCCTGTATGTTGGAGAGTGTTCCACCTAAGGGTGACGGGTAGCAGCATTATGTGTTTATGAATGTTGTTTAGGTTCTATGTGTTTTTCGTTTATCTTTAGCTGTTGTGGACTGATGATTCCCCATCATGCATAAAGCAATTATAGCATTCAACAAAACCAGCAGCAACAGGCACAAACAATCAAACATTTAGAACATTGCATAAACATTTGAACTGCATCTGAGTCCATTTAATCAACCTTTTATCATTTATTCCAGCTTTGCATATTCAGAATAATGTATACGTTCTTATAATCGTGTTGGGTCTGTTAATAACGAAGGACTACCAAAAGTAATCAGCTCAGTGTGCACACAAATCTTATCGCTCTGACGTCCCTATGACTACAGAGTCTTACGTCCTACCGGACAACAGATTCACCTCCTGGTCTTACCTATATTGAAATTAATTCTTAATAATCCACCCCGGGACGTCTCCCCTAGGATATAAGTTCACAGTTTGATCTTATCTGTGTCGGTTCACAGCTCATAAAGCTGATCCGAGACACCCCCGCAGGATGCTCGACACCCCAACTCACCAATTTGCAAATACAAGCAATCAATGATTCTCAATCATTGACAATTTATTCAATTTCTATTATATGCAAATATTATTCAACAGCATGTTGTCAAGCTTACAATCATTTCAGCCGAATTACAGTTTCTTTAGATATCGTCAAACTCAGACATGGCAGTAGCAAAGAATAAAAATGATTTGCACTTACCAGTCTTTGTTTGTAGATATCCTGTTTTGTGACGCCAAATTGTTGAGGAAATTACTAAGACTTGACTCTATACAATAAGACTCAGTTGACTCAGATGGCTTACGTTGATGAAAGTTTATACATAAGAAGAATACTCATGAGGAGACGTGATTCAACATCACACATCTGTACTCGTGTCTTGCTCAATCACATCTGCCGAACTTTTCGAAAAGGCATCGCATGTATCCTAAAAGACATTATCATTATCAGGGTCCTGTCACATTGACCTACCTAGACTAAACTGTGATGTCTATAACACTGGAGCAGACAACAAGTCTACCAAACAGCCTTGCAGATATCAGGAAGAACAGTTGACACTCTCTAAGCTGTACTTGGTGTTCTAATAACAGCTGAACTCTGTCAGGTCTGACTGACATTAGAGAACAGTGAATAACCCTAATGACTTCTGTACATTATAATCTAAATAACTACAGAAATTCCACCACAGTAGTCATCAAAGCATCCTCATGTTTTCCCCATGTTTTGGTTGATAGACTAATGCAACAAGAACAAGATAACATGGCAAAGCAAGATACAGATTTGTTTTTGTTTTAAAGGGAAAACTCTTGCACAATGCTGTTCCTGAGGAAACATGATCTGTCATCCACAGCTTTCCTGATGCGTATCAAAAGTTTTTTTTAAAAATCATGCTGAGTGTATTTTAGTGACAAAACTGTGAATTTTGTTTATGTTCCAATCAGGTATTTTGTGAAACATTTAAGACTGTTCAACAGGTTGTTTTTTTTTACCCTTGTACTGAAGCAGCAAAGGGATACACACACAAAGATGTACCACCAGTATCCTGTGCATTTATTTTAAGGTTTCCATGGGAACAGACGCATCCAAAACGCATGCAGGGATATTTGCAGCCAGGTCTAAAAAAGGAAAATGACATTTTCTCAACAGTCCAAAAGAAAGAAATGGCTATAATAATTCAATGCCGTTGACAATTCCCACCAGATTGATGGTTTACATTGTGTCAGTGGATATAATCCTGACAATATAAGTTACAGTTCAACATGGGGTCTACATGGAGGAAGAACACGGTGTAACGTATGAGTTTCATTTTGACAAACTGAGCCAACTTTGAATATATCGGAGTCAAGACAAAGCTAATCATTTGGGTCATGAAGATCATGGGAGAGCTTATTTCAAGTCCGGCTCTGCATGAATCTATGCAAATCAAAATCCCTTTATCCATCGGCTACTTCAAAACCATGGAAAGAGATTTAACTTTAAAAAGTCTGTTGCATCATTTGCATATAATATCATTTAAACGGACCCTTTCTGACTGTATAGTGGCACATATCTTACCTATAGAGCACCGCCAAATATCTTACATGATGTACTTTGCATGTCAAGGAATGGGTTATGTGCTTTTGTCTGATTGATGTGAAGTGTAACGTGATTATGGTCGATAGTAAAACCAGTTCTGCAGCAGGTTTTTCACAAAAATAATCTTTTTATATCATCTTATAGAACATCATCGTGCAAACAACAGCTCTGAATGGGCCTAATGGAGCATGTTGCAGGTGTTACAAACACCCTTAGGTCATTATTCAAATAAGTATGATTCATGGAGCCGCCCTTGTTATAAGAGACTAACAGAAGCTTCTCAATATTTTGTGTTATTGTCAAGTGCCATTTGAAGAGTAAAATGTCTGTTGTGACATGTTTCTAATTTGTGCTCTCAGTTAGTTGACAAGGACTCTGGAGAAACATTCAAATGTGCACTTCAAAACATTTGTCAGACCTGTCAGTCTTAAGCTTGAGGCTAGTTTAGTTACTGGAGCAAACTTAATTCTACTTTTCTACTTTAGTTTATTTCAATAAAATTAAAGAGATGTGTCTGTCATCTCTTTTTTTTTTTTTTTACCTAAAAAAGACTCAATTTATCATATTTTAAGGGAAATTGCAGTATATCTGATTCTATTATAATCACCTCTTCAGCCTTCAAGTGTTTTTTAAAGTGTACGCGTAGCTTGGCATTAATTTTCAGTTCAATAATCACTCTCAGAAGGAGCATTGTATGCTATTATCTTGGCAACTTGCACCTTATTTCTTATCTCCTCCCATTGTGCTGTGCTCTCGCTCACAACATTCCTGTCATAAAAGCCACGGGCGGACTGGACCAAACCATCTGCGTGGATAGTGTTATGATGACTGCCATTTCATTTATCAGAGTTTCTCTACCAGATTTAATCAAATTACATTTTCATTTCAAGTTGCCGATATAAAAACGTTGCATGATTGCAATGTCAAAATGATGGCTTGTTGATCAAGTGATGGGACACGGCTTGGAAACGTGTCTCCCCTCCCCAACTCCAAGATAGTGGACTCGTCCTGACACTGCCATATTGGATGGAACTGGCTCCGGGCTCTCTGGCGGTCGGACTTCCCAGGAAAGTTTTTGCCATTTTCCCTCTTCGCCCTCTCGCTGCAGTTTTGACCTTATTTTAAAGAGAGGCGGTCTTATTGCGGTCATAAACGGGGGTACATTTGTTGGCACCCCAGTTTCGAGGAACCCCGGGATAAACTGATCCGGTGTGAGGAGGTCGGAGGAAGGCCACGGATGACCAAGGGATTGTTTATGTATCTTTCTGGATCACATCAAACGAGTTACAGTCAGTGCATACTTTATACATTGACCAATTATGAGTGGACATCCGCCACAACGGCGGATAGCAAACAGCGGCTCCTTACTCCTGACACCGCAGGAAAATGAAGCCCTTTTCAACCACCTCGGCAGGAAATGCATCGTAAGTTTCTTCCCATCAAATAATTGCACGATAGCTACGAAACAGCTAATAAAGCTAACTTGAACTGTGTTTCCTGTCTGCAGATAAGGAGTGTAGGTATGAGGTGTTTGTGGCCTGTCAGCCTTTTTAATGTCGGTACTTCACATGTAACGTGTTGTGTAAGTGAAGACTTTGGAGAGGCCGGTTTGTTTTGACAGCACAAGCAGCACGGTGACCCGGTTCAGACGGTGACAGTTCGGTAAACGCCTTAAACTTAAAGACACACCTGAATCCTCCAGGAAACCTGAAGTTGCTCTCCCACATAGCGTAAACCTCACCGAGCCTAGCAACACCACAGTGGCTTTAACAGTCAGGGGTGGAGGTGGGAGGGGGGGGGGGCTGTTCAAGCCATTAGTGGAGAGCAGGGTAAAGCAATGATTTTTGTACTGGTATTATATAACATAGCTTGCTGAACCTAGGTTGTTTTCAGGAAGTGTGTCCACAGAGAAGAATGTGCCGAGCAGACTGTGTGTGTGTGTGTGTGTGTGTGTGTGTGTGTGTGTGTGTGTGTGTGTGTGTGTGTGTGTGTGTGTGTGTGTGTGTGTGTGTGTGTGTGTGTGTGTGTGTGTGTGTGTGTGTGTGTGTGTGTGTGTGTGTGTGTGTGTGTGTGTGTGTGTGTGTGTGTGTGTGTGTGTGTGTGTGTGTGTGTGTGTGTGTGTGTGTGTGCGCGCGCGTGTGTGTGAAGCTAAAAGTCCTCCCTAATGCAAGACATGCCAGTCATGCAGTCTGATCAGAAAGCAGCGCTGTCGTTTCACTATGATTGCAGACTAAATCTGTAGTGCAATGTCACGACTCAATATTGTGAGATAGTCAAGTCTTACGTAACACTTTAAGCATTCAGCTGACTCATTTTTTGTGTGTGTCCTACATGTGCAAGCCCCATGTAGGCTATCCAGCACATCTCAACTACATTTGAAGTTTTGCATCTGCAGCAACATTAGATACTCTAATATTTTCTCCGTATTTGCTTTCCCCTCTCTACAATCTTGCATGACAGGTTCCCATATTAGTTTACCCCCCCCCCCCTGGTATATCTGAATATTAATTAACTGCATAAACATTTTTAACATGTAACACTATCGAAAAGCTCTTTAGCAGCCAGAGATGCATTTATCTTTGTAATAATTTAAAAAAAATGTGTAGAGCACCTTTTTATAAAGAGGAAGGAGTTTAAGATGTTTTACTTCACATTGCAGGAGAAAACCCCAATAATGGTGAATTAAACCAAATGCAAAAAAAAAAAACAGGAATATATGCTGAGAGCAATCAATTTGTCAAATTTGCGAGTACAAAAGGATGCATTAATACATATGAAAGGATGCAAATTACAACAACAAAAAAAGGAAAGGTGACAGTTAAAGGCAATGTAAAGTAAATACAATTTTTTTCGCCATTTAACAATGGAGAGTTTGCATCATGTTTAGCGGTATAGTTTGGTGCTCAGTTAAAAAAAAAAGGCTGCGCTGCTGATTATCTTATTTGTAGTTTGTATAGAAAACTGGCTGCAGAGGAAATAGCTTTATACATCAATTCTGAAATGCACTTGGAGCCAGTGAAAGTGCGCTTACACTGTCATGTTCTTTCTGTTGTGTTTCAGCCCAAAGCCTACCAGCACAGACCTGAACTAATTGTGGTTATACAATGACTTGTTTTGGAAGAACACTGAAAATATCACGTGTAGTCGAGACTGTTTAAGATTATTATTGGCCGCTGTGTTAAAAGTGCAAAAGTCACTTGCACTCCTCTGGCTGTAAAATATTATTCTATTCTATTGTTGTCTACAAGGGGTGTGTTCGTTTGTTTGTTTGTTTGTTTGTGTGTCATGCTTAGTTTCCATCAGAAACTCTCGCTTTGAAAAAGTATTTTTTTCCTGACTATATGACTTAGGAGTTCGGAGATTGTGTCTTGTAAATGTCACCAAAGCTGGAAAACATGTTGCACAATCATCTGTTATCTGTCGCCTGTATCGGTAAGACACATAAAGTCAATTTATTATTAACTGGGTTGTGTTTTCTGGGTAGCATGATCAAGTTAGCTTTCGCACATGTGGGCCAAGCAGGCGACACAAACGTGTACAAATCTGCAATTTTCTCACATAGCGAAAACTGTCACATTGCCCGTTCAAAGGCTACTTCCTCATAGTGATCATAACTTCCTTTAATCGTTGTAGATGAAAGTTGATTGCTTGATTGATCTAAATATGTTATTGCCATGAGTCTGCCATGCTCCTGGTGTGAAAGGGTATACTTCCTGTCCCATGACACGGTATGACAAGCCAGAAATGTCTGGTGTGTCACATAGTAGGATGTCCCGCCTCTTCCGTTTTTTGTTTTTTCTTTCCACATGAGCACACAGGTTTCAGAGGCACACCTTCCTCCACCTATTGTATCCTGTTTGAGAAAACATCCAGTGACGACGTTCCTCTGGCATTCTGGCGATCATGTCAGTCAGCATGTGACCAGGAACATTCCTCACAGTCCTACGCTCTTGTGTGTGTCTACACGTATTTGCATTCAGGAAGAGTGTGAGAGGAAGCGACTAGAAGACACTGACATTGTGTGTCTCTCTGACCAATCTAATTAGGATGCCCACCAGTGATGTAGTGGCCCTTTCTTGCTTGTAGTCCTGGCAGTATAGACTGAGATTTTATGTCCAACAATGATGGAACAGGATTCCTTCGTCGGAGCGTCCTCCTATTGCTTTAATGACATGGAAAGAAAATTGGTCAGAAATTTTTTTAGAGGCTGTGTATTGCAAAAGAAAGCCCACATAATGAGGCAAGTGTTCAGAAATAATTAAGAATTTAAATGATTAGTTGTTCTGTTCTTTTTGTGATGAACTGTCTGCATCCAATATTTCCTATTTTAGAAGTCTGACATGAATATTATTTTTACAACAGAAATATGTGAAGAAATTGCATAATTATAAATGCATAAATCCATGGCGTGTTTGAGAATTCAATCTGCGTTCATGACATGGAGACATCCAGGTACATGCACAGTAGCCTCACTCATTGGTTTTACGCATTAGTATTCCTTCTGCTGTTTTCACCATCAGCAACACTGTCTGACTGGGCGAAAGGTGGAAGGAGTCCAATACACACTGCGTCTGTGTGAGAGATTGTGTGTGTGTGTGTGTGTGTGTGTACACAGACTGCCTGATCAGCAGTCCTATCCTACAGGAAGTCCCGTGGTCGGCCTCCTCTGGTGATTTGTGCTGGAGAAGTGGAACATGACTCCTCTTTTTTCTCCGCTTCACCCCTTTTTTTCCAATTTTGCCATCCTTTCTTTTTTTTTCATCGGAGCCGACCCCCTTTAAGTTCCCTGTTCGTATCACGCCCTCCTCGATCGTTCATACATTTCTCATGTTCACTCAGTCGCTCTGTAAGCATGTTTTGAACCCTCTTCTTGTAAATCTTTATTTACACATACAATCTTGTGATAATGCAAAGCTTAACTGCTTTATCCACTCATCTTTAATTTAAGAGGAATACATTTTGCAGTCCTTGAGCTTGACAGTTATTTTTCTTTATCAATAAGCAGAAAGACGTAGTTTGTTTTTAAGAACAATGGGAAAATCAACCCTTTCTAACGCCGGTACGTGAGAGCATTTTTTTTGTCGTGTTATGATGACGTAAAAGACAGAGCTCCGCTTCCTGCAGCCCTTTCGGCCTTGTCAGGAATAATCAGTGCTACACAGGCAGATGAAACCCCGAGGGCCTCAGAGCCTTGACCCTATTACAGTCAGTCGCTGCACAGATAAGCCAAATTCATATTATTCTTGTGATCCTCCTAGGTATGACTGATCCAAATCCAAACAATCAAGAGCTCTAATGCTGCCAAGGCACTGAGTGTTTGTATGAACGTGATTAAAAATCATCCTGGACAACATACAGTCATGCAGAGAGTGAAGCAGAATTGGAAGGAAAATATAAATTTTGCATGCTTGTTAAGCAAAAAAAAAAACCCAATCACAATTAAAGCAACCAAACAAAGAGCTAACTTGTTCCACAGCGTCATTCAAACCTCAAGGTTAGAAATGTGCTTCAAAACCACTGTGACAGGTAACAGGTGCTCTGCATGTGCTATTGTTCTATCATCTAAGGCTAGGTGCACAGTTTGGCATTATTTATGTAACCTTGCCACATACACCCATATGACTTCTCTGGCAACATTGCTATCTGCTACAATGGCACAAGCAGGAACATTTGGCAAGGAGGTGAGAGACTTTGACAAGGGCCAGATTGTTATGGCTGGATGAGAACATCTCTAAAACTGTTTTCAGTCAGCAGTGAGATTACCTACCAAGTTGTCAGAGCTAGGGCCCGACCGATATCGGATTAATGGGACTGATCCTGATAGTAATATTAAGGATGAAAAAATCAGATACCAGTACATTGGCCGTTACTTTCTGGCTTCTATCTTTTGATCAGTTGAGATTGGTGGATAATAGATGTACAAATGTATTGCCTTGATTCCTCCAATGCAGTTATCAAACACTTGTGGAATAGATAATGAAGACAACATGGTCACTCAACTGGAATGTATGCTATTGCTATTGGACTGGTAGTAAATCTTGTAATGTCGGTGCTTATCTGCTTTAAAAGTAGCCGGAACCCATAGTCATTTGATAAGCTAATACTGGCCGATATTATCTGCTGGCTGATTAATCGGTGGGCTGTAGTCAGAACACAGTGCATGGTAGTTTGTTGTGTAGCAGCAGACCTGTCAGGGTCCCAATGTTGACCCATGTCCACCACCGAAAGCGGCATCAAGCTGGTTTAGCTTCGTTGGCAGTGTCGTCCCCCAGCCTCTCCCGTCATTTCCTGTCTATCTCAAGCTTTCCTCTCAAATAAAGCCCAATAAACTATATTTGAGCACCTACAATGGGCATGTGCGCATCTGAACTGGACTACCAATGGAAGAAGGTTGCCTGGGGGTTCGAGGTTGTTGACTTTGCCTCAAAATTCCCAAGATCTCAAATCCAGTTGAGCATCTGTGGGATGTGTTAGCCATCTCGAAAACTTACGAGTCTTAAAGGATCAGCTGTTGTTAACATCTTGGTGCCAGATACCACAGCAAACCCTCAGAGGTCTAATGGAGGCCAAGGCTTGTCAGGTCAGGACTGTTTTGGCCCTGATCTGTCGAGAGGGGTGCCTGCCCGCCCCCAACAATATTAGGCATGTGGTCATGATGTCATGGATGATCGGTGTAGGCCAATACAACCAGCCTTTCAGCATCTTTATTATCCATACAGGGAGATGTGTGACTGTCTCTCTAGATGTCTCTGCTCGGGCCTTCTATTCAGTCTGAAGCGATGTCTCGACTCTAACGGCATTCTAAGGAATCAGAGAATTAGACCCAAATGTTTTCCTTTTAAGCAAGAGACGTTTTTGCTGTTTTGTACAAGTTTCCATTTTGGTTTCTGTGTACTGTTCCTTCACTCGGAGAGCTCCTTACTCTGAAGTACTGTTATACTCTAAGGAAATGTCAGCTATTTAATGTGATCACATTACGACACTAGACAGATCCCTTCATGTAAAAATACAGATGTACTAAAAACGTGTAGACCAGTTAAAACCAAAATGTATGTTAAAAAAAAAAAAAGTCTGTATTTAAAATACCCCTTGGCTGCCTCTGCATATTTGCTTAATTTAAACGTCACATTCAACAAAAACTAAATTACAAAGAGCAACATAAAGCCTTGGTGTGTTGTCTTGAAGTTTGCAATAATTAATGGAACAACTGAATGAAAAGGCCTCAAACATCAGCAGGCATTTCCCTTGTTTGATGCTCTTTGCTTTCATGTGTGCAGTAATGATGACTGTGAACTTGGACCCCTTGCGGAGAGAAAATCCCTGCAGCCCCCTGTAAAACCCTGCGGGAGTCTGATCTGCTCTTATGATCATGGATGTGTCAGTGTGTGTGTGCGCGCCACAGGTGTGCTGACTGGCAGCTTTTCTTTGCCTTTAAACGCACTTCAGAAACACTCCTAACTTCTTTAAAGTTGGGTTAAAAATAAACATCTTGAATTGTTTTAAATAGTATAAATGGGCTAAAATATTGGAATGCAGTATGGAAGATTTTCACGAGAGAGGTGCTTCAACAAATTTGACCCATTAAGCAAAGCTGTGTGTGTGTGTGTGTGTGTGTGTGTGTGTGTGTGTGTGTGTGTGTGTGTGTGTGTGTGTGTGTGTGTGTGTGTGTGTGTGTGTGTGTGTGTGTGTGTGTGTGTGTGTGTGTGTGTGTGTGTGTGTGTGTGTGTGTGTGTGTGTGTGTGTGTGTGTGTGTGTGTGTGTGTGTGTGTGTGTGTGTGTGTGTGTGTGTGTGTGTGTGTGTGTGTGTGTGTGTGTGTGTGTGTGTGTGTGTGTGTGTGTGTGTGTGTGTGTGTGTGTGTGTGTGTGTGTGTGTGTGTGTGTGTGTGTGTGTGTGTGTGTGTGTGTGTGTGTGTGTGTGTGTGTGTGTGTGTGTGTGTGTGTGTGTGATATGTAGAGATAGATGGATATATATTCTAATATATATACATGGAAAAGATGTATGTGTGTGTGTGCGCTCAGTCACACTATAGCATATTTGTAGTTTTAAAGATCCCTCACAGAGTTCAGACTTCTACCAGAGGACATCTGGCATCGCTCAAAACACATATTTTTATAATTGCATTTTTTTTTTTTTTTTTACACTACATGAATCAATCTAACCCATTGTTCTTACCACGCTAAGATCACTTGATGTCTCTGTCGTATATCTGAGCCGCTTGTCAGACACGTTGAGTTGATGTACTTTATTCTGACAACTGCAGGGCAGAACAATTTGACCCCCACGGCGTTCCTGTCACTCTTGTCAGTCAGTCTGTGGTTATGTCATAATACATTTAAGCAGCCCTTCAACACCTACATGAAAGGCGTTTAACAGCAGATGTGTATTAGCTTTTAATCAGTAGAGACAGGTATCGTAAGAAACTGGCATATGATTTGATGCTGCAGTAAAAGTATATGTTCTGTTGAGATGATAACATGTGCTCTTAAGCCTTTGCCTTGTTCGTTTTTGAAAGACAAGAAAGCATGATTTTGTTTTTACTGGTTTGTGGCTGTGTGCAGCATTGCATGCAAACCTTCTGGCCTTTTCGCTCCTCCAAAACCCATTTCACTATTTGGATCATCCTTAAAGATGGCTTCTCTTAATATCTGACTTTTGGATTTTAGGCCATAACACAGAGGAGGCAGAGAAGGAAGATCCATAGTGAATTCAAATTGGAAAGACCTCATGGTCACCTCCCATATCGAGGACTTTAATCTTTGCTGGTGTTCGTGCTGTTCTGTATTGTACTGTACTTACAGGCTGACTTATAGTTGAATGTCTTCAACATCACAGCTAACATCTGTTGAGATTTGCAACATGAACTTTATGGATTGAGATGGTTGATAAATTCTCAGGGACACTGAAGTGCACATAACTTTAATCAAGTCATCAGTTTTTGTGTTATAGGTATTAATCTGTTATTTGAACTACTTGCAAGATGCATTTATCTGGCTTCAAAAAACACACCACTTATGTGTTATCCATTTAGCAACACAGAATAAGTTTGGCGCTCCCTTTCTCCCTCCAGTCGCTGGCTTCAGCAGTGGTCCAGGTGTTTACAGCAGACAGGAACTCCAGCTGGAACAAGAGATGCTGTGGTGTGGCCTGTCTGGTCAAAGACAACCCCCTACGATCCTACTTCATCAGGGTCTTTGACATCAAGGTGAGGCAAACACAGCTCTGCACATTAATGATTACACCACTGGTTTTAATCTGTTACATTTGGGAGGTAATAGAACTCATCTCGATTCATGTCACAGTGAATACCATATACTGTTAAAGCTACTTTGTATTCATGTAAAACCTTTAGCATTAACCTGCCTTTTGTACTTTTTTGTACGGTTCTGTGCTTTCTTTCCTCCCACAGGACGGTAAGGTGACATTTGAACAGGAGCTCTACAACAACTTCAACATCTACCTCTCCAAACCGTACTTCATCACATTTCCTGGAGATGTGAGTTTCCCTCCTCTTCTTTCACTCATTGTCCTGCATTATTTCAGATGCCTGGTATTTAAAGTCCCTGCCCCGATTTATTCACAGGCCAAAATAGCCTTTATTATTATTAATGAGTGATAATGATTTAATTCTTTAATTTCTTGAATGCAGCTGGAGAGGAAAAATAGGGGGAAAACAGTTTCTTTCTCTGATGCAAATAAGCCCAGAGACACTTCAATTACTTATTACATGTAGTCATTGGAACATTGCACTGCTTCTCTCGAGTATCCTAATATTAGAATGAAATCCTAGCATTTCTATGAACAACATTTGACATGTTTTTAGGGCGCGGTCTCACTGGCCATCTGTACCGTGCCCAAGCACGCTTCAACGTTAAAGTACAGTTCGTTTTGGCCAGTGTGACCGCTCCGTAACATGCTCAGGCACGGTACACTTCCTTGGCTTTGGCACACTTCGGAGAGGTGTGCTTCAGCACGGTACACTTCATGCACGAGCACAAGCACGCGGGTACACAACGCTGACAGCCTTCATTATGGAGAAATCCAGAGTTTCATGGTTGTATCTGACTAAAATTACATAATATAAGCCACAAAGTAGCCGACATGTTCTCTGTGTTGTTCGCCGATGTGCGGGCGTCCGCGCATCTATTTTATTTTTAAATGTATTTATTGCTGTGTCTGATTAAAATTGCTTAAAAATAGCCGCAAAGTCAGTAAAGTACCTGTCATGTTCTCCGATGTGCGGCCGCAGACTCGCCTGTGGACTCGGTCGAGCGTATATTTTATTTTTTAATTTATTTATGTCTGATTAAAATGGCTTAAAATAAGCTGCAAAGTCAGTAAAGTAGCTGTCATGCTCTGTGTTTTTCTCTGATGTGCAGACACGGACTCGACTGCACGTCTCTTTTTTTCTCTCTCTCTCTCTCTCTCTCTCTCTCTCTCTCTCTCTCTCTCTCTCTCTCTCTCTCTCTCATCCGCCTGTTTGTAAACAGAGCACGCTTCATAATAAAATAAAGCGTGCATGTGTTGTATTACGACGTTATGTACAAGAGGTAATCGTGCTTTTAGGCACGGTTAGTCCTGGCCAGTATGACCGCGGGCCGTGCCGGCCAGCGTGGGTATGGCGCAGTGGGGGGGGGGGGCAATCGTGCTTGAGTACAGCACGGTACAGATGACCAGTGTGACCGCGCCCTTAAACACTCTTCTGTCATTGTGATGCAAATGTTTTGAACCTGTTTCACAAGCTGGAGCTCATCCAAACACAGCGCTCCTGTCTGCTATACTGTAAACACTTCACACAGCAAAACTAAATCTTGGGTCTTATCAAGTTTGAGCAGATTTGAATTCAGAAAGAGTTTGCAAGTCCTACTCTGCAGAAACTGCTGTGGCTCAGTTGGTAGAGTCGTCGCCGTCGCTCAACCGGAAGGTCGAGGGTTCGTTCCCAAGCTCCTGCAGCAACATGTCCAATGTGTCCTTGCTCCTGCTCCTTGTCAGCGGCATATGAATGCGTACGAATGGGATTAGTTTCTTCTGATGGTCTCATTACATAGCAACCACTGCCATCAGTGTGTGAATCTGTGTGCATGTGTAGGTGTGACATGCGGTGTAAAAGCGCTTTAAAGACTAGAAAAGCGCTTTACAAGCTCAAGTACATTTACCATTCTGGGGAAAATTCTGTACAACAAAACGGGTACACACAAGTCTTAGGTTACCATAGAGATAATTATCTTCTTTGACATTTTATTCCAGACATTATATTTAACTCTTTCTCAGTTTTGTCCTATCAAAGACATACTGATGTCTATTCCCGTTGTGAAAAACAACATTGTGTGTTGAAGTCCTAGCTTTCTGTGAAGTCTTAAGCCCTTGATATGACGAGATGTCTGTATTTATGGAGCAAACACCTGAGCTGGCGGCTCAGACTGCAGCAGACCGTGAGCTATGTGGGAAAGCTGACGGTGATGATCATGGTGGGGGGGGGAGGATAGGTTCAGCAATCCAATCAAGTTGGTTAAAAAGTTAGTTGGCACTTGAGAAATAGTTAAATTGACCTTACAAATGTTTGATCTCTTTTGTGTGTGTGTGTGTGTGTGTGTGTGTTCACAGACGTGCCAAGTGGGTCTCAACTTTGCCAACGAGGAGGAGTCGAAGCGTTTCCGCGTCCAAGTTCATGAGCTAATGGGCAGACGACAGAGGAAAACTGGTACCACCTTAATGCTGCTGCTGCTACTAACTAATATCAAATCTTACTTGCTCACTGAACTCACTGAAAAAATTGGCACGTTCAGCACATTTTTATCCTCATACTCAGTTAATTCTGCTTTTTAATATGATCGTCAGGCAAATTATTAAAGCACAAGGATGCAGAAAGTTTTTTGGTTTAAATGTGACCGTTTCAGTCTTTACTTTAGTCTGTGATGATCTTAAGTTGCAATATTTGGCTTGAAATGATCCCACTTGGTCTGACTGTAGGATTTAAAAAATCATACAAATGTTGTTACTTGACATTTCTTACAGTGCTGAACTAGTAAAAAAAAACTTTCTAAAAAAAGTCTTAAATGAGTTCAGAGGCCAAGACAGTTAACCTTACAGATTTCTTTTACTGTTTTTTTTTTTTTTTTGCCTTGGTCTGTTAACATAACCACCTGATATTCTTTTTCTTCTAATCAGCTGCTACCTCTTCCCTGTTGATACAACCTTTGATAACAATCCCCCGATATCAAACTGCACACCCATCATTACTGTGCTTGAATGAAACTCTAAATCAAATGACAGAACTCAACAGACAGATTCATCAATTCTACCTCTCCATTCATTAAATAACATTATCTTTTGTTTTGGTGCTGCAAGAAAACCTTTGAGTCATTGTCTCTTTAAGAGTCAAAGAGGTCACTCTGGATCCGTTTATTTTCCACAAAAAAATATGCTGACTGGCCCAAAGTGGGAGAGGGGGTGTAACAGTTTCATGTTGAAATCTGCAAAATGAATAATCAGCTGTGATATGACTCTTTGACTCATTATTTTGCCCTTCTGATCTTTTTCATTCAAATAATACATAAAGAGCAACAACAATTCAACTTTGACACTTCAACCCCTTTGAAGGCGACTTAACTATCTTTTGCCGTCTATCATCACTTCAATCTTTTTCAGCCAAATAAGCCATTCATATTCCTATTGTTTCTGCAAAACCTCAATATAGTGCACTCCAGTTCTTAACCTTTATCATCACATCCTTGATTAAGACCGTCCAGCTTCCTTCTTCCTCCTGCGGATCATTCCTTGAACCTCGTAATGGATCCTTTTTTCATCTTTTCCTCTTAATCCCTCTGTATCGGGGTCTTAATTTCATCTTCTCTGCTTCTTCTGTTGACCATCAGCCTTGGAAAACTCAAACATCCATATATGGGTGTGTGTGTGTGTGTGTGGTGTGTGGTGTGTGGTGTGTGGTGTGTGTGTGTGTGTGTGTGTTCCATTATTCGCTATAGTTTATTATTAATATTAAAGAGAAAAAATTCAGATACCGATATATTGGCCGATATCTTTCTTAGATCTATGTTCGATATGTAGAGATAGATGGATATATATTCTAATATATATACATGGAAAAGATATATAATGAAGACAAAGATGGTCACTCAACTGGAAAATAACTGGGCATGTATGTGAGTCTCGGCTGGACAGTCTGGAGAGTGATAATGCTTGTTGTAGTCCATGTAGCACCCTCTGCTGGTGATAGCCAGAAAAAGTGAAATACAAAGATACTCAAATGAAAAGCTATTTGACTGGTAATTAAATCAAGTAATATTGACAAATATCTGAGATCAAATTAGCTGATACTGATAGTCACTGGATATGCTAATAACTGCCGGGCTGGCTGATTAATCGGTCGGGCTCCAGAGCTTAGTATTTTGCACAATTTCATTTTTGTTAGAAATAGTACTAGCTGTTGTCTCTCTCTGTGTGTGTGTGTGTGTGTGTGTGTGTGTGTGTGTGTGTGTGTGTCTGTGTGCGTGTGTTTGTGTGTGTGTGTCTGTGTGTGTGTGTGTGTCTGTGTGTGTGTGTGTGTGTGTGTCTGTGTGTATGCACATGAGTCCTCTCCCAAACATGCTAACAGAACACTTTGCTTGGCAACTTTTTTCAACTTTCCATTAAGTGCAGCTCTCGCACAATCTCGCCGGGCCCATTCTGAAGAAGCCAATCACTTCTCTTCTCTTTGTACATCTTCCCTTTGACTTACTCACAACGATTCGCTTCTCACTAACACGAGCCACCGCTGAGCGCAAGGATTGTAATGATTTCATTTGTCTGTGTCCACAGAGAAGAGACGCGACCCTCCAAATGGTACGTTCTCCCCTGTTTCCTGTCAATAACTTCAGAAATATATAAAAGGGGGCGGTGTCAGAACAGAGACCGACGTGTGTCTGATGGCTTGGCAACTTCTCGTGCGTTTCAGTTTGTTATGTCAGATGGGTGGAGTAGAAGGATCATTCATATACTTGTGTAACTTGGCAACAACCTCAAGGCCACATTTCCCTTAAATTGTGGAAACTATTCAGCAAAGAAAAATATATTTTTTTATATTCTGTAAGGAACACTAAAGCCTGGCATCACAGAGATTGAAACCCAGCGGACTGATTACAAAAAAAATCTTAAATTGAACCTCTTATCAACTAAATCAACAACCGTCAAAAAACAGAAGCAGCTTCACATTTTTTCCCTTTAACATTCTCACTGAGCAAGTTTGGATCATAACAGATGTTAAAAAGTACGTCTTCAATCAAATCTTTATAGAGAAACAAAAACACATGACCCCCCCTGCGTGGTCTGTTGGATACTCTTTTGTTGAACTATACTGGAGGAGCTGCTCCTAGCTGTAATAACCAATTCTTAAAGGTGGTAAAACAGCCCTTAAAAGCCCCCCTCCCCCAACAAAAAAACAAATATAGGACTATTTATGGTTTAGGAAAACATATCACTTTCTCTATTCTCTATTTAAATCAACAGTTTTATTTTGGAAAAAAAACCCATTTTCATCAACATGCAAAAGTGACATTTTTATAATGCGCTTGTAAATACACTGTTAGCTGTATACTTACTAAATCATAATAAAACATATACTACAAAGTATAAAGAAGTAAGACCCAGCCTGTCTTTTCTGCCTCCTATCAACCCTCACACATATCACTGACAGGGCCACATCAAGCAATGAGTGCATACTCTGTCTAGGATATAGAGATTTTTTTTCTGTATAATTTTCTGTAAGTCAAAATGAATTGAATTGTGTATGATTGAGAAAGAAAGTCAAGCACATAAGCGCAGTACTTTAACATATTAACACAGAATAGCTCTGCCTTTCCTGCCGTGGAGTCTCAATCTGCAGAGATCATGACCTTCATTCAGTGTGGCCTGCTGATAAAACAGATGGGACACGTTTGTGAATATGCACACTTTTGTTTTGTGGACATACGGCATTAGGCACGCAGCCTACTTCTGCACAGGAGGGAGCCAATTTTGGGGCCGCACGACTTGACCCTGCTGGTGTGTTCGTGCTCGACATGCGCGCATGTGTGTTCATATCTTTACCACAAAAATGACACATTTACTCAATCGACTGATGCTCATGTTCGGAGCAGCTTAACAAAATTCTGCCCTTGGACGTTTTGCTTTGGATGACATGCTGTCAGATGCCTTATATGGGCATACATGATGTTCATTGAGCTATATGGTTACCCGTTTTGGACTTTTTTGCCTTTGTTTGAAGGCAGACTTTCAGATTTGTGAATCAAAGTGTGTATTCTTGGATGCAGCTTTCATCACCTGCTGGAAAGGAGATTTAAAGCAAAGTGTTCCATGTTCCTCGGCCAAATTCTGCTGCGATGCATGACTGTAAATACGAGTTTCTATCTTAGATTGGTCTTACATGGTTTGACTTTGAATGTAGTTAATCTTGCGTGTGATTTGGTTCAGCTCCAAAGGAGTCATACTTGTTCTTCCACAAGGATATATTCTTCTTCTTCCGCTGGTCTCATTCCCACTTCACATTATCATGTCACATTTTCATTACTCTCTCTAATCCTCAGTCTGACTTTTTCTCCCACTGCCCTTTCCAGCTCCCCTCTTCACCTCTTTTGTACTCCCCTCATCACTTTTCCTATCTGCCTTTCTTGCTTTCTCTCCCAAGCTGCAGCTTCATCATGTCGTAGAGACCCCTGAGATTAACGCGGGATTAGGCACGGATGGGGTTTTAATGGTTATGTAAAAATCCAGCTCTAAATCCAGAATGATTTGCTGGGATTAGATCCATTTGTGTGTTTTGCGGGCGAGGGGGGAGGAGCCAGGAGAGGAGGTGGGTGGAGGAACGATCACAGCGAACCAATCCGAGCATGTTGTTCTACGAGTGCACCCTGCTGAGGTGGAAAGTCGAACGGATAAAGAAAGAAACGATGGAAAATAGATAGGCGGACAGAAGCAGGGAAACTGGAATTTGGTGACAATTTCACGTAGAAGAAAGCTGTTACTGTGACGGAAGGAATGTAAGAGGAAGAGCAAATTTGGCCAGCGAAGTGTTGGCTGCTTCGTCTCCCTTCTGATGGCATTGTTGGACGCCTGCCTCGCAGCTCAGACAGTTTGTGGAGTGAGCTCCACCAGATGTCTGATGAGGATATTAAGTCAGTAAATACAGACTGTTGCGTCAAATCGGAGACAAGTGGGCTTTTTTTTTTTTCTCTCTGCTGTCCTTTTTTTTTTGGGTTGAGTTTTAGAAACTTTTTCCTTGAGAATCCTGGAATCTTCTAACAAAAGACAACAAGTTGAAGTTCTTTTGTGCTGCATCTGGTTAATGAAAATGAGAACCTCCTGGATGATCATAGCTTTGTGTCTTTGACTGAGAAAAAGCACCTCAGACCCGCGTGGCGTTTGATCCTCCCTGGTGTCTCCGTCTATGACCTTATTGCTCGTGCCAAAGCAGCCGCCACGATGATGTTCTGCACCACCTTCCTCTCCGCTCCCTCTGAGGAAATAAACTGCGAGGGCAGCGCAGGAGGGGGAGTAGGAGCAGCAGCTTCTGGAGGTGGAGGTTTGAGCCCGGGGAGCTGTCTGTCTTCTTTACACTGCCTGGTTCTCCCGCAGGACGAACTGTACCCGTCCCTGTCTGACCCCACCGCCCGCCTCTCCATCTGTCCCAAAGATCAGGCTCACGACCTGGTGGGCAAAATGCTCCTGGATGTGAGCATGAGCACCTGCAGGGAGAGTGACAGTGGATGTATTTGGGACAGGGTGAGGAGGAGACGCAGCCGGTCTGCCTCCCCTTCCCCAAGTAAAAGTCGGAAAAGTCCCTGTAGTGAGAGTGTTAAAGGTACAGTGTTGTTTTTGCAAAGTAAAGAAGCTTCAATGTGATGTTTTATGACATGTGAGTATGTCTGCGATCCCTGTGCACAGACCAATTGAATTTTGTCAGCAATCATGCACTTTGTCTTTTGTTTGGATTGTCCATTACCGCAGTTAAAACTGAAGAAAATGTTAATGTAAAATCCAGAGATCTTGTGGCATTGTGTCAATGTTTAAATCTGGTTCTTTGTTACATTTAGTTATTGCTGCCGATTGTTGCAAATCCTTACTGATATGTTAATGCAAACATAGCTCTCCCATGTCAATACCGTGAAAGAACATCTGTTTGCAGAGCTAACAGTGATGACGATTGATTCTGAGCTCGGGTTACAATGTTGTGTTTTGTATCCAGTGTCAGTCACAACCTGTTTTGTCATTCACTGCGAGTGGGAGCAGCAGTGATGAGATGATGCTGTAATCCCAGATGTTCTAAGCCCCTTTCACACCCACAAACCCCCCCCCCCCACAAAAAATGTGTCAACCCTCTCCAAACAGAGTCTGTAATAGCCATTAAATGGAGGATTATATAATTAGAGGACCACCGCTGGCCTTAAAAAGCCCCAGTCTTGGATTTCAACTGGAACTCTGGGCCAATGTTATTCATTTTTTTAAATGTTGAACTGCTATCAAACCTGCTTTCATAGTTTTGGCACACATATCATTTTAGCCTACTTTATGTTCAAAAAATGTCGTCCTATTCCTTTAAATTGAATGAAAATCCTCTTACATAAGTTTAGTATCTTTGTATCAATCATACCTCTTTGTGATACACCGGCTGTCTTACGTAAACTCATGTTGTTGTGTCCATCTTTTTTTTTTTTTAAAGGCCCGACGTTGCCCATGGCCACAGTCGACATCAAAAACCCAGAGATGCAGCGTTACCATAACAACTCTCAGGTGAACAACATTGTGCACTCCTCCTTCCCCAAAAGGGAGAAAAAGGCTAAAGGGAAGAAGAAGAAGCTGACCAAGGCAGACATCGGCACGCCCAGCAACTTCCAGTGAGTCACCACTGGCATGACCAAGATTATACATTATATATATATATATATATATGTATATACTTGTTACATGTCATTCTAATCACCAAATTAGCATGTGACCTCTCTGGAAAAAAAAATCTATTTTGTTGCATATTGCATATATAAAAAGAAATCAATGATACAGTCAATCAGACATTTACTGATGTTCACTTATTGCATGCTTCTCATGTTTTATGCTTAATATGTTAGAGTTGTCATGGTAGCAGAATTTAGACTTAGACAACTTTATTTATGCCAGAGGGCATTTCGGTTCCACAGAATTTTAAACTTTGATTCAAAAACTAATAAAAACAAAGAATATTGATCAGTCTTTTGATTATATCATGACAACAAAAAATCAATTTGAGGCACCCAAAATTGAAAGTGACTTAAATGACCAATCTGTGCACTGACTATGCTGGTACCGAAATTAAATTAATAAAAAGAAGCTTTGACACAGTTCAAACTAATCAGCTTAATTATGAGCTTCAATTCAGAACAAGACAAAAGCGCTGGATAAACATTTGTCTGTTTGATTCTACAAGGTAACAACAACGACACTGTCTTTGGAGTTTATTGCTTTCAGGTTTCCTATGTGACATAGTGACCCACACTCCTACTATATACTGATCCTGTAGGCTAATTAATGTGATTGATTATGCAGGACAATCTGTGCAGTGAATAGTTAGTGGCAGCTCTCATAATCTTTTATGAGATGCTGCAGGCCGTGTAATGGTGTCCAGAGTTTAAAATACAAAATAAATCTGCTTTTAGGAGATATTTAAAATGTTTTTCTTAAGCTTTATCCTCCATTTGTCTTTTCTTAATATGATCTCATGTCCTCTCTCTCTCTCTCTCTCTCTCTCTCTCTCTCTCTCTCTCTCTCTCAGGCACATTGGACATGTAGGCTGGGATCCAAACACAGGCTTTGATGTAAGTGCACTAAAAAGAACATTAATGTGCATGCTGGTGTTGTACTTGTCTCTGCACATGTTGGGAGTATGACCTCTAAAGGTTCTTAAATCTTGCCCCATAGTTTATCTGTTAAACAGCCACACAGCCCTCTCCCAGACCGATTTTTCACATTTTTAATACGATGTATTAAGCCGAGCTGCGTGGCCAAGTCATCAGAAGAGTTACACAAGAAGATTTTGGAAGGGAAAGAGAATCAACCTGCATCTGCATAATCCATGGACTCGTTCCCAAAAAAAAAAGCGTGGTCAGTAATCACGCTGGAGGATGAGTATGAGATCACACAGGTCAGAGGGCTTACTCAGTCAGAAAATGACAAAGATAAAAAAAAAAAAACAGGTGATTCAGTTTCAGAAGTCAATGCTTTCAAAGACTTAGATCGATTTGAATAGTGTGACGTCAGCTGAACAAATCTTTCTCAGCTCTTGAATCCTCAGGCTTTAAAGTAGAGTGCAGATGAGGGGATATCAAATGAGCAAAGGATAACTTTAAGTCTTAACAGTCTTTAAAAGTATCTTGCTTTTTCTATCTTCACATCATGGAGACTTTAGCTTAAGTAGTTCATAGAGGAGCAACCTTTTTAAAGTCATAATCCATTCCCATAAGCAGTCCAAAAATTCTTAAGTTCTGATACACGGCAACTGAAGCAACTTAAATTCATGATGGTTACAAAAAAACAATAGTTGTTTTGGAAGGGAATAAATACACAATTAAGCTTACAGTAAGAGAAACATTGAACTGTGTTATGTGTGGCTTTACTTCTCGTCTCTCTTTCTGAGGCAGGTACAATTAAATCTGTAAAATATGATGATAAAATCCCTAAATTTTAACTTAAATTCCAACTTGGGTTACTGAGAATTTTTTTAACCTGACGTTGCAGCCGCACACCACCAGGTGGCAGCATAATACCTCACATTGTTGTCTAATTTTGTACCGTTTTTTTACTGGGATACTACAAGACTCTCAAAACACAAGAATGTAACATCACAAGTGATATCATTTCTATCATCACATCCTCCCTGAAGGACCAGTTGAAACACTTTCTTATATTTCTAACCATCCAATGTCAAACATGGCCACCCCGGTCTTTCAGATGTGACTTTCTTTTAATCCAGATTCCATTTATTTGTCATTTTTCTCATGTATCTGCATACATAAAAAATATGAAATGCTGTTCTCCCGGCCCCAAGCAGTGTGACGGAAAGAAAAACATATAGACACATTCACATGCATAAAAATCTACTAAGGAAGAAAGTCAGTTCTAAAAGTACGTTAAAGCAGTTTTCCAAATATGAGAAAGCACAGCTCGAGACATGCCAGCCAAATAATGTGTTACTGAGCTCAAAGTTCATAAATACAGCTGTTAAACCAGTGACATCACATCATAGACGTTAACATATTGGGCATGGAATTATGCATGTGCCGGAGTGCAGGGATTTAAATTTACTTTTTTGATCGCCAGCCAACATGGCTAGTAGATTTTTAAAGTTACCAGCCAACCAGATTTTCTACCAGCCAAATTTTCCCAATCTGGCAACACTGACTTGTCGCATCATTGCTGCAGCCTGCCGATTCAAACTGACGCAGTGATATTTGCTTTATTCATCACCAGAAAAAAATGGCTAGTAACTCTACAATGTTACCCTCCAAAGTAAATTTTTACCCACAATTGGCCGGTTGGTGGGTGTTAATTTAAAGCCCTGCAGGAGTTTGCTTGTATTTTAGCAGATGAGGCCATATAACGCCGCTCTGTTACAGTATGAAGCTGATGGTGTTTTAAATTAGGGAAACTGTATGAACACTGCAAATATGCTTTGTTATACGGCTGCAGTCAACTTTCAGTCTTTTTAGTGTCACTGCATCCTTTAATCATCCAATAAATCAGAGTAAGGATGTTTTACTTCTGTGGTTATATCCGTCTTCCATGGCTCATATTGATGTCTTATCTTCCTCCGTGTTCTTTCTCCAGTTGAACAATTTGGACCCAGAGCTGAAGAACTTGTTCGACATGTGCGGCATCTCTGAGGCTCAGCTGAAGGACAAAGAGACCTCCAAGGTCATCTACGACTTCATTGAGAAGAAAGGAGGTGTAGAAGCTGTCAAAAATGAGCTCCGGAGACAAGGTAGGAACAAATAGGGAAATTAAAAAGATACATTGCAAAGAAACAGACCAGTAAATCTAACTCTACTGGTTTCAGTGTAGAGTTCTGGCATCATGTTTTTCCATGAGACTGTGTCATTAAATAAGACAATCTAACCAGTGTGGTGGTTCTGTCCCCAGGTCCGCCCAGATGGAGCGGTAGGTTTATTTTGATGCATGACCTGCTGTGACAGCTCATGACTGTGCATGTCGAGTTGGACTGTAATCTGATCAAATGATAAAGAGTGCGGAACTTGCAGTTTCTGAACTGAAGTGTTTGCTGTGTTTCTACTTGAGTCGTATGATGTGTCCCTTCACTCTGAGGCGGTATGACTCCTTCTTGAGCAATTCAAATCTTTACATTTCTACATGACACATCCTTCCTCTGGTAATGATGTCATTTGGAAAAAAAAATAAAAAAATGATGTTCCAATTTCGTGCTCTAGCTCTTGTCCAACATGTTGCCAAATCTATGCATATACTCTGCTAAAAGGCTGCCCCCAGTGGCTTCATTATGTAACTGCATGGTTCATTCATACGCGCAAGAATCAAGAAATGGAATGCATTTTCATATGCAGTGAAACCTACATAAACTTAACATGCATTTTTCAACTCTAATGTTTTTTTTCCCCCCCTGCTTAACTTCCCTCTAAGCCAAACTTCCTTTTCTGATCCAGTAGATCCAGTGGATCCTATTGTATCTATTTTGCACTTGCAGTTATTCTTCAATGACCGCAGAAGCATCCCTCAAGTTTTCATTACAATATGGCCTTTAGACCAATTACAAGAAAACTGACCCTATTCACATTCACAAATGCAGCCCTCAGTTGTTTTTTTAACATAACTACAACGTGCATTAAAACAGGCAGTGATTCTAAAATGTAGCTTCATAGAGAGAGATGATTTGACATCCACTTCTTCCAGCTGTCCCTTTAAATCTTGATGTTCCTCAAGACCTCAGTGTGAACGATCCAGGATGATGATCGCAACTTTTTAACTTTTTCTTCACGTTTTCTCCTTTTCAGCTCCTCCACCCCCTCCATCCAGAGGCGGCCCTCCTCCCCCACCACCACACCACGGCTCAGCCCCACCTCCTCCTCCTCCTCCTCCAGCCCGGGGGAGAGGCGCCCCTCCACCTCCGCCACCCTCAAGAGCGCCCATCTCGGCGCCCCCTCCTCCCCCTCCGTCCCGACCCGGCATGTCGGCTCCGCCGCCTCCCCCGCCCAGCCGCGGCTCCCTCCCGCCTCCCCCTCCGCCGGCACATGCTTCGATTCCTGCGGCGCCTCCCCCTCCGCCGCCTCCCCCCTCATTTTCGATGTCATCCGGTGGAGGTGCCCCGCCTCCTCCCCCTCCTCCGCCACCGCCTCCTGGCCCTCCACCTCCGGCTCCTCCAACAGAGTCTAACGGAGGAGAGAGTGGCGGGCCCGGGAAGAATGCGCTGCTAAGCCAGATCAGAGAGGGTACCCAACTGAAGAAGGTGGAGCAGAAGGAGAGGCCGGTGTCCAGCATTGGCAGAGACGCACTTCTGGACCAAATCCGACTAGGAATCCAACTGAAACCTGTCAGTACTGACACATCCTCTCTTTGAATAGACTGTTTCCATCTCTAGCTTGTGTTTTTTAAACTTAACTGCTCATTGTGTTTCATTTACAGAGGGGTGAAAACCCAGACTCAGCCCCTGCCACCCCTGCCCCATCGGCAGGCATCGTTGGCGCTCTGATGGAGGTGATGCAGAAAAGGAGCAAGGCTATTCACTCCTCAGGTACATAAAAAGACAGAAACAATCCCCACCTGTTAACTAGCTTGTCATATCATTATTCATTCCTGTTCGTGTAACTGGTATTATTTCCCCGGGCCTCTTCAACCTTCAAAGAGTTCATTGACACCAGACGCAGCACTCAGACTGTGTGTCATTACCTTAACGTCAGATGACACACAGTCAGCAAGAAATACAACAACTTTCCCTCCTTCCTCCTTTGTCTTTCTCGACCTTGTGATTCATTTTCTTCCACTTTTAGTCTCTGGAAAAAGGATGTTCTTTCAGAAAGTTATTTTCAGTCTTTCCTGAAACCAAAACTTCTGAGATCCCGATTGACTGGGATTTTAATCTTTAATATCCTTTAAATGTGTTTGATTTCCTCAAAAATGTTAATTTCCTAATTTCAGTTTAAACTACATCTCTTTCTTTCTTTGACAGCTTGTGGATTTATGCCTTCTTTTTCTTATTTGCTGCCTTTGTAAAGCCATTGTGACTATGAGAAGTGCACTCTATGTTGAGGTTATTATTGATGAAGAAGTCCTTTAAATAGATACAAAGAATTAACAAACTGAAGGTATACTCTTGAACAGACACGATACATTTGAAGGTAGCGCTGACTTTGCTTCAAACACTGATTCTCCATTTCATCTCGCAGTGTCTGCATTTAGTGTGAAGGTATCAGCTGGTGGTTACACGTGACAACAATCACAGATGTATCGTCAGTAACGTAACAGTTGTTATGTTTTCTGTGGCTGCAAACTAAGCCAAACAGAGCGCATCGGTCCAAACTCTAAAGATGCAGTCGCTAAACGCACACGCCCCCTTTTGGGGTTTGGTCTCAGCACGAGCTGCAGCTGCTGACAGTGCACACACACACACACACACACACACACACACACACACACACACACACACAAACGCTCAATGAACTGTGTGTGTGTGTGACGTGTTCAACATAGTACACTGAAGATTGTTTCTGTGCATCCCTGCAAACTTTATTGATTAGCTGTTGTTTTTTTCTTTCTTTGAGTTGACATCCCTGATTAGAGAGATCAACTTCAACAAACTACTGATGTTGAAATTATGCAGCTTTTTATATTATATATTATTAAAACTCACATTTTAAAAAGAGCTTCCAAATGAAAAGTGAGTCCAGCTTTATCTGACTGATTATTTGTATTGGTATTGTAGCATATGTGTACAGCCCAGAGTAGTGAATAAAGCTGAGGATGTGATACATTATTAAGAGTAGTGAAGATGCATTTTGATGTGTAGTGCTGCGCAGTTCGAGTCGTGGCTCACTGAGGAGAAGAGCCGAAAAAAGATTTGAAACCGAATCCGAAAATATTTGTGATCCATTGCACCCTTCATTTTAAGGCATTCATGCTACTTCTATAAGTCAATGTCACTTTAACTCTGTTGTTTTTCTGCGTAATCGTCCAGCTGTTTCAGTCGCTCTCATGTTTCCTCTTTTCTTTCACAGACGAGGATGATGAGGATGATGAGGATGAAGACTTTGAGGACGATGATGAATGGGAGGACTAGCTATATTTCCTAGCTCCCTTACCTCAACCCCCGGGATGATCATGACACTAAAACCGTTCATGTCTTTTTAAAAAAGAAATCTTTAATTTCACTCGTAGAAATGTAAATGTTCTATCAAGTTGCTGTATATTTTTGTTGCCTTTATGCTTTTTTTTTTTTTTTTTTATTATTAATCTGTGCAATACCTCATTTAATCTGTAAATGTTTGTCATTCTCATATCTTAGGTTGTTGTTTCTCAGTCCTCGTCATGTCTGTCTCCGTCAGCTCCATCTTCTGTCTCTTTATAGCAATATTTCACATATCTGGTTTAAACTTTTGTTGGGATTTATCCATCTCTCTATGCATCTCTTCCTCCTCCCACGTCCCCCAAACTTTTTCACCTCCATCTGTCACTCGGACATCGTTCCTATATGTGCCGCCTCCTATCAGCCCATCACACATTTTTCCCTCGCTGTCACTCTCCCATGTTCCCACTTCCAAGATTAACATGTGCAATTTAACATCAAGCTGTTTCTTAAACCGTAGAGTTGAATGTTTTCTTATTTTCTTTTGGTCAGTCGTCGAAGGAGAAGGCTTACTAAATAAGTTGCCATGAATCCTTCATCAATCATGTGTCATCATTGTTTGTCAGGAGAAGAAAAAGAACTATTTTCATACCCTATTGCTCTGTAGTTTATTTTTACGTATTAAATGATCCTAGCTTAGAACTCATATTTTCTTAAAACAAAGAGAAAAAAAAATGGAAAAGGCTCTTTTTGGAAATGTTAGCTTCATTTGCTGTCGACTGTAAATTAGCTCCAGATTTTGAGTCTTGTTATATTTTTGCACAGAAAGAGGAGACTCGCTGCATGGATACAGGACATTTTGGGGTCTGTATTATAATGACATATACATTTTACGCTTTAAATAAGGAGAAAAACACTTGGTTAGTCAGCATATTAAGCCGCTTTATCCTTTAATCCATAACACTACGTACAGTACACACATGGAGGTAGCCCACTGATGGCTATCTGTTTGGCATTTTAGTTCTTTATTTAGTCACTGTCACACTACAGATTCAGTTGAAAATTGTATTTTTCCTTTTCTGTCTTTCTTTTTTTTTTCTACAGTAGCAAACATTAATGAATGCCTGTTTGTTGGAACCAGGTCATTGATCATGTAAAGCTTAAGGAATAAAGATATTTTAGTTTTACCCACCTGATGCTTATAATGGGTCCTTATCCTGAGTTACTGAACAGAGACAGCTGGGCAGGCTCTCCTGTTGTAGATACTAAGTGCTGCTACGAGATCCAAGGTGTCTTTAAGACCAGGGTCAAAGGTTTCTTCTGCTGAATAAATCATGAGGTGTACAATATAATTTGCTTACTGAAACAAACAACGGTTAATTATTCCCTATAAAAAAAAAAACAATTGTCAAATGTAGACATGTGCTTAAACCAAACTAACTAAATTTCCCTATAATTATATCTGTATATTAACTTAAAGGTGGATTTTTACTCTATTTTAAACAATGCTTCAAATGCTAAGTTTTTACTTTATTTCTACAAAATTCATTTAATTGTTTTAAAAAATTCAAGAACAAAGAGACAACTAATGGCGGCGTTTGAGGCCTGTTAGCATTGAATTAGCAGTTTAGCAGGTCAAAACCATGTTCAAAACTTAAACTGAATTATTCATTTATAGTATAATTGATCTAAAACAACTTAAAAACAGTCCAAGCTAATTGGTTGTCATGCGCTCAACCTATACTAATAATTTAGCATTTATATATTGTAGCATTCTAATACAAAGGAGGCTAACTTTGCACATGCTAATAAGTATCACCTTAAAGAGTACATATTATGAAAAATCCAATTTTACAGGGTCTACCGACCCACAAAATGATGTTAAAAATAAGTCTTACAACACAGAGAAAAGTGTTCCGCTTCAAATTTGCTCAACTCCCTTCCCCTGATATCTCCACCCATGGACTCCACCCCCAGCATAGAGCAAAACTTTTGCTCAGGTCTGCCATTTTTATTCTTGCTAGAGGATTGATGTCTACTGGGAAAACTCAGGGGCGGGCTCATTGCATTTAAAGAGACACACACACCAAAATGGAGCGTTCTGAGAGAGCTGGTTTATACAGGGTCACAAACCCCCTCTGGGGCTTGATTCATGTTATATTTTGACCAAAGCACATCACAGATGTTTCATTTAGACCACAGGGGACTGTTTGAAAATGTAGAAAAGGGGGATAATATGTCCTCTTTAATGCTGAGATGTGGTCTGTAGGAGAGGTAGGGCAGAAACGTCGCAACGCAGTGTTAGAAATTTACAGCAAAAGTATCAGAATTATAATATAAATATTAATATATTATTAATTGTCAATATAGTTTAAGACTTTCTTTTATTTATTTTTTCATTAGAAGCCACCAGAAGAGTAATATTTGCATCTTCTTGAAAATCTATCTTTGAGAAACAAATTGCCTTTTTTTCGATGTACAAACGGACCTTTTTGTCAAATATCGAGTCCATGCTTCTGCTGACGTTAGCTTCTGAAGGTAAGTCGGTTAATAAGATGGACAAAAGTCTAATCAGTTAGGCTTGATAAATAAAATGTTACTTCTTATGTTCTTTGGTATTTTGGCTTCTTTTGCCGTTACAGCCTGTTTACAGGTGATGTTTCCCTCGTTTTAGGATGCACAATTTAATGTCATGTAACGCGCCTGACTTATTTTTGTGTGACGAGGTCTAACTTTGAAATGTCTATACTTATTTCAGTTATATAACTTGATATAGAAAGCAGAATCATTTCAGTCGAGCATGTAATTTGAGTGTGCATTTATTTGTGTTGTGTCTGTGTGTGCATGCATTATAAACACAGGCCTCATCACCAGGAATAGACAGACAGACAGACAGGGAGCTGGACAGAGCTGGAAACAGCTGAGAAGAAGATTATCACAACCTTACCCCGACCATTTCATCCACTGAGCCAGGTACGAATGAAAACTGGGTGAGTGATGGATAACAAGTAGCCTACAACTAGTAGATCTCAGTGTCGCAATTAGTTGAAGCGTGTAATGTAACAGTCCTGTCTACGAACTCAGAAGACCTCAAAACGTCTCAGAGAGAATTAAACATGTGACATAATAGTGACCACATCAATTCAACGCCTCCACTGTTTATTTTGAGTTGATGTGTACATCAGCTGACACCACACTGACCCTGTATCAGTTCTCTCTGCTGCAGAGTTTATGGGAGGGATTAGAGCAGGTATGGCACTTTCCACTAGTGGGGCAGCACTATTTGGGTACAGTGCTTCCATAGAGACCCTAGAAAAACATGGGCAGGGGCGACAGGGTACAGTTTGTCTTGGACTGAACTTACTCTCACAATCGGTATCTACATTGTGGCTTTAAGGTTGACCAACAGAATCTAAAAATAGCATTAATTGTGAATTTCAGTTTAGAATAGGATCTCCTGATTCTGTCTTTTTAGCACTACATATATGTCTTATAGAATAAATGGAATATAGAGCCAGCTATTTAAATTGCACTTGATGTTAGATTTGCATTCTAGCTGTTCATTAGTATTAGTTTTAATCTGCAATAGTGCATACATTAAGTGGAAAGGAATGCAGAGGTTAAAGGGCCTTAGTGTTGTGACTGAGAGGCTTAATGGATATTCAGTCCTAAAGAAGTACATCAAAACATACATATGGTAGGTATTACATTTCCATGAAAAACCCTCTGTCCATCCTGAAAATGATCTTGAATTCCACATGAGTGAGCATGAGTTCAGGGACCCCATTTAGAAGCTACACATGTTACGGCTGATTTTATGGAAGGATCCCCACGTTGACAGTTTGACAGATGTGCCAAAGTGCAGTGCTCGAGTCGAGGACGTTTTATTCTTAGGACACTTCGCTAAAGGAATGCATTGTGCATACAGAGTTGTAATGCTATTTGAGCCGAATGTTTTTTTTGGGGGAACGATGAGCGCAATCTACATTAGTCTTGTTCAGGTTCTTTGTTAGGTGAGATTTTCTTTTTCATTTCTCTTTTTATTCAATAAACAATGTGCTCTTCTGTACTGCCCACCATTCCTTTGTCTACTCTACTTTTGGAACAAAGTCTTTTTTGGAACTGAATTTTTGCTCATCTTCCTGATATCCATTCGGGCAAGAAATATTATTTTAATATATTTTGTTCAATGTATGCTATAGTAGTTGACATTATGTGTCATTTTGAAAGGTCCTACAATTCCTGCATTGTGTTCTGAGGGACAGGTATGGCTCTATAATTTCAAAGTAAACAGAAAAACTACATTGTGTTTTTGTATGATGAGGCTGTCAAATAGTAAAAACCAGTAAGATAACCATTTCCAATTTGTAGGTCACTGTATTAAAGGATGTCCGATTTTTGGTCTGAAATATCAAAAATCCTTCCTGGCATTTTCATGCATCATAATACAAGAGAGCAAAATAATCAACTGCTATCACTACAATTCAAAATGTTGAGTTTTTATCTTTCAACAACGTTTTTTTGTTTTGTTTTAGGTTCATGGTATGTTAATCTAAAATGATCTCTGTTTTGTGTTGATGTAATGAGTAGTTTTCTGACTGTTCATGAGCCTCTGCGTGTCGTCCTTGAACAGCTGCACTGTGGATTTAGGAGTCAGGGAACTTTTCCAAGACTCAAACAAATACACAACCAGGATTAGTTTGAGCAATACTAATAGCTCACATCACTCAGTCACTCCATCTCGCACTCGTTTGCTTTGACTCTCTCATCTGTCACCCCTCCTCTCACATGCTCTTTGGTCCACTCTTCCAGACTTGTCACCTCTCTCTCTCTCTCTCTCTCTCTCTCTCTCTCTCTCTCTCTCTCTCTCTCTCTCTCTCTCTCTCTGGAGAGGGCTGGTCATCATCTGCCTCTCTTGGTTCCTGCCTCTCTTTCTTTCATGTCAGCATGTCGGTCTTGACTGAACATCAAAGTCTCCTCGTCTGGTAAATCCATCATTATGAACGAGAAAAGTTCATGTAATTAACACGAGAAAACCTCACACATGACTGCTAAAAAAGAAATAGTGAAACTGTAAAAACCAATAGGCTTATGTAACCAAATGTTTGTGTTAACATTTGGTAGACATTTCCCTTTGGCATGCATTTGTTTACTTGAATCCCTTCGTTCTAATGTTGAAGTGCGTGCGACCAAAAAAACACAAGTTGAAAAAATGGATTAGCGCAAACGCAGAGCTCTCGCTGTTGCTTGTGTTCCTTGACGAGGAGGGCGCAAAATGGTGAGAGTTTAGGTACATGAAATGAAAGAAAGGGAAACAGTATGGTGACTCGCACCATCTCCTCAATGAGCTCGTTCTGGAACTAGTAAAGCCCGCCTCCAACTTGATTTGATTGGCTGCTTTGGCCAAAACGACTGTTGCGTCTCCGTGTCTTGAGATGCAAAGTATTTTGTACTTTTTTAAAAATGTTTATGCGCGCCCCAAAATTTGTCTTGCAGCAGCAGAGAAGAGCGCAAACAGGTTTTACTGGGGCGCTTTTCCTGTGTGATCGGGCCCTTAGTTTAGATTCACCACAGCAAAGATTCACAGTGAGTGGTATGTTTAACTGTTAGCAGAGAGCAGTTTGAGATTTTTCGATATAAGATCCTACTTTATAAAATCTGCATATAGTTAAGAGGTATTTTGTTTACAGGGAGGGCCAAAGTCCACTCTTACTGAATGTTCCTCTCAGGAGCTTTAAGTAGCCCTCTGCTTGAGTTCAGATCTTGTGATTTTCTATGAAGTTAATGTCTCATCTGATGTACGACTAGTGAGTGTCTGTACTTGTAATGCATTGTGAATTGTTCCCGAAAAAAGTGCACAAAAGGCCTGCTCTCATACGTGCTAACTGGAGTGGGTGTACTGTGAGTGTGTTTGAGTAGGAAAATGCATCAGTGGTGGCAGTGCTTGACCGGTAAGCTGACTCACTGATGAAAACAGTGGCTTTTGTTTGCTTTCTATTCTGCTACGTAACAGCCGACCCTGTCCTTCAAACTGAACTCATCCAGTAAGCAAAGAAGAAGAAAACAGTCTACATGCTGAGACAAGTAGCATCGCAATCGCCACATGGCTATATTTAGTAATGGACACAAAAGTCAACCAACAACAGATCATATTTACAACTTTACAAGAAAAACAGTGAATTATAAAACGTATCAGTAAACAGTTCTGTCAGCTCATTTTAAAATTGAAAAAGATACACCAACCTGAATAAGGCAAAAATACTTTTAAAAATCTGAAAATGTAAAGCTATTTTGGCAGTGCAAATCTCCAGCATATTTTCTTTTTCATGAGTAAGAATGAAGTTCTTGCTTCTTTAGCAATCCCGACATGTTTTCACCTTGTGCTTTCATCACAGATGTTCACTTCATTGTCATCATTATGAAGGCGCCTCTCGCTTTCAGTGGCGATGAACAGATCTCTCATTTTCTTGAATTATTGTAGATGATGTGGGATCTCCACCTGAAAAACAAGATAAAATATAGTTACAAGCCGAAGAGCGCTGGTTTAGCTCAGCTGTTTGAGCAAGCGCCCCCACGCCCAGAGTCCACAGTCCTCCTCACACTAATCGCTGGTTCGACTCGTCATCCTGACGCTGATTGGTGCATGTCATCCCCCACTATCTCTTCCCACATTTCATGTCACTCTACAGCCAAGTGAAGGCAAAAGCCCCCCAAAAAAAGTAATTTGAGGCCATTCATTCCTTTTTTGGAAATACTATGTTGATGGCAGGATGACAGGAATGACAAGAATGCACATGAGTCAGTGGTCACGACTTAGTGACATCAAAGAGTTCGCAATTATGACTCTAAAGCAAATGGTCCAAGAAACCACACACTCGATGAAATGGTTCCTTCTTTAGCTGTTCAAAGTGAATTCTAGCTACCAAACAACATTAATGGGTTGTCAAACTTTCATGTTATGTGCATGTAAAAGACATTCATTTACATTTCAGCACATACCATGTTTAAAAGAAATGAGAAAATCAGATTAAGCCTACTGTATATAAATCTAAAGTTACCAAGTTAGCTTAGCTGTTCTTAGTAGAAAAAAACGCAAACTGGGGAAAAGATCAAGCTAGTATGTTTAATATTGTTGGGTTATTCAGTAGCGTGTAAATCAGAAAAGTTTTAGTTGAACATACAGACAAGACACAGGGGAGGGGGGGTCTCCAATGTAAAATCTTGATTGTTTAATCTGTACAAGTAAATCTGAAAGGCTATAGCTTAACATAAAAGGACACTGGGATTAATAGTTGGCTCTAAAGTTGAATCAATTTTTTAAATTTGTTCAAATGTACATCTACCAGCTTTGGGTTTTAATAATAGTGAGCTTTAGAGAAGCTGGTAGGCAGATGTTCTTTGTTTTTTTAATAGTACCAAGTGTTCAGTTTTCCTTGTTTCTTGTCTTTATGCTACGATAAGCTAATTGTTGCTGGCCATGTACACATTCTTCCAGCTGGCTCTTTGGACTGTGATTTTTTTTTTTTTACTAATACTTTGTTGATACCTTGAAAATAACATGACTTCAGTTTTTCATGGGCTACTCATATGTCTTTTTGAGATGCTAACAAAGGTTGTAGACTGCATAGAATCGTTTGAGTAACATCCTTAGTTGTGTCAACAGATGAATGTATGGGGCGACTTTGCTGAATTGGTGTTGTTGGTGCTTGCTGTGGTAACGTGTCATATCTGTCTTTATCAAAGCTCCCCTGAAGAGTTTCTATAAATATGTGCGCTAAGTGGCAGGAATGTCACAGCCAGGAGACCCCGCCATCGGAGGGCAGAGCTGATTTTCCACTCTAACAATGTAACAAGTTTGTGCTAACACTCCAGCCAAGGTACCACTTGTCTCTCATCCAAAGAAAAATAATTACCACACTATTATGCATAAGGCTGGGTGCTCTCTTTTATGTTTGTCATCTTTTTTACAAGTTTAATGTTTGACTAATAATATTATCAGCTGAACTTGAGCTTTCCTGTATCTATCTTTCTGACTATAAAGCATTGTGATCATACAACATTGCTGGCTGGTGATAAGCAGCCTTTTGCATGCCTGCCCCAGTGTAGAAGGACAGCATACCATGTCAGCTACAGTGATGACTCAGACGCCACAGGCTCTGTCTCATCCTCATCCAAATTAAACTTCCTACTTGTTCACTTTGCCTGTTGAGGCACTCTGCAGTTTTGCAATAAGTACTTTGTTGACTGCTGGTGGGGAAGGAATATTTTTAACTTTCACCAGCTTCACTTTCACAATCGGAGGAACCGAAGCACTTACTTATGAAGCTAATTGCAACATGGTTGTCAAATAAACCCTTCGGCTCACCCGTTTCAGGTTGCGGAGGCTACAGGAACGGATGGACTCCATCAGCTGGTCGTGGGCCGACCTCATTGGCGTAGACGGCCTGCTGCCCTCCCCTTCCCTTCTCTCCACCGACACAGGCTTCAGAGTGTTCTTCAGCTCCTTCAGGATGCTGCTAGTTTCATCCTTCCCTGAATCCTTCACCTTCCCCTTCTTGCCCTTCTTAGCTTTTGTCTTTCTCGTCTTCTGGCTGCCCGCCTCGTGGGCCCTGATGACCTCCGCTATCATCCTCGTGGGCTTCTTATTCTCCCTTGGGGGTGGAGGGGGAGGAGGTGGGGGAGGAGGAGGTGGTGGAGGAGGAGGAGGTGGAACAGGAGGGGTCTGTTTTTTAGCCAGGTCCATCCTGGGGAGTTTGGGTGAGGACCAGGGAGAGACCCTTGGTGAGCTGTATGGTGATAAATGAGGAGCTCCTTTCTAGGGAAAAAGAGGACATTTATGATGATGACAAACTACATTTTACTACAAAGGTCTAGTGTGCTTGCTTTCGGTGAAAGTTGAAGTTTGAACAATTAACGGGAAAAATGTACGATGATGTATTGCATTTGAAGTTTCCATGGGTGATGCTGTAGCTGAAATGGCAGCTGGAGAGTCTGTTAAAGTGTAGATGAGCTCAGTGATCTGTTAGGGGAATCGACAAATGATTGGATGATTACTCGTATTTTTGTGATTAACATTCAACAGTTTGTTGAAGAGGTCACATTTTGTCTAAATTGAATAGCATTGTTGCATAGGTTGTTAGCTGAAAAGCCTTTTAGTGTCCATCAATATCAGGACTCAGAACAGGCAAGTTGGCAACCAGTGGAACAGAGTCTAACCACACCGTTAAAGAAACGTGACCATATTTTGAAGCAACTTATCGAGTTACACACCAGCGCAATGGTTCTGGGCTTAACAGCTCCCACTGGTGCCCCCTGTTGGCCCTGCTGCTGTTGCCTCTGCTCCTGCATTCGTTTTTGTCTCTGGCGGTCCTGGTTCCTGGTGAGGATCCCTGTCATGCTCATCCTGGGACCAGGCAGGTTGAACTGGTAGCCCAACTTGATCAAGGTGTGATTTTCCCTCAGAATCTTCACCATCTCCATCTCTACCTGTGGGGGCAAGGATTGTGGAAGGGGGGGCGTTGTTACACCAGCAAAACACTTTGTAAATACAAGACGAATGGAAGACCTACTGAGCAGATGATGGTTACTTGGTGAAGATTTGTTTGAGTCAAACGTTGAATAAGAGAGCTGTACCAACCTGCCCTCCACACATGTGTCTCTGGTTGTGGAAACGAAGCTCAGTCAGGGTGTTGTTTCCTGGCAGTGCTTGAACCAGCGCCATCACGCCCTTTCCAGTCACATAGTTGGACTCTATATTCAGACTGACGATGGACGAGTTCTCCCTCAGCATCTTAGCAATGGCCAGAGCAACAGGGTCATCTGCTTTGGTGTTTGCTAAGCTAAAAATCTTCACATGGGAGTTGGATCTTAACGCTTCAGCAAATCTAATAAGTGTTCCCTAAGAAGAAAAATAGTATGTTAATATTTTCCCAGAAATAGAACTTCTATGTATGAAAGATTTTTGAAAACCATTGGACATTTTGTCAACTAAACAAAGACCAGATTGTTACTTCCAAACAAAGATGTTACAGGTTTTTTTTATTGAATGATCCGACCATTGGGAACCATCTACCACCTACTACAATCCCCATATAGTGGTTATAGCATCCATTTAACAATTTAGCAGTGTTTGACAAGGGGTGAACCTAATTTATAAGTTATTTTTTTCAATTGTAGAATGACTTTCATAGGTACTATTTGCCAACGGGCAAGGAAACCATGTCAAAGCTTTTAACTGACTCTGTAGTCATTTCAGTGTTTATGCTAAATGTTTAATCATGGCCTTCATTACATAACCATGGCAATATGCCTGGTTGTAAAAATAAGAGTTTTTCTACCATGGGGTAAATGGTGGAACTTCAATGAAAGTCTAACATATAGTCAGAATTGTTGGAGTAAGATAGTTGAAATATTGAACTCTGACATCTATAATGATGGAAACATTTTTGTACTAGTACCTGTGCGATATCGTCAATGTTGTTGAGATTAACTTCTGTGAGTTCAGGGTCATTGCTTAGAGCTTGTTGGAGAGCTTCATCAACAACTGTTGGGTTTCCAGTGGCGTTTGGGTCGACAGGTGGAGGGGGCGGAGTCAGTCTCATAGGCTCCACTCTCTGTGGCTTCAGTAGCATTGGGGCGTTAGCTTGGGGCGCTAGCGCCTCAGAATCCCTGAAAGGTTCAGGTTTTAATTTATTATCTTCCTCCTCCTCCTCCACCTCCTCCTCATCTTCCTCCTCTGTTACAGCTTCCTCCTCATCCTCACTTTCCTCCTCCTCCTCCTCCTCCTCCTCCTCTTCCTCCTCTTCTTCCGCCTCCTCTTCCTCTTCTTCCTCCTTCTCCTTCAGGTCATCATTCTCTTTCAGTTCTTTTTCATTTTCAACATCTTTTTCATCATCTTCCCCACTGCTTTCTTCGGTCACACACTCTTCCTCTTGATCTTCATCCTGTATTTTGACACAATTACTCAGTGTTTGACATGCAATGCTGTATTCGGAGGTTTCCTTTGAAACTTTGGAACCTGAATACAGCTAAGCTTGATTAACACATTTTCTACAAAAGCTGGAAAGCAGGTTGTTATGGCCTTCCTTCCTATTAGTACTTTAAATGACTTATTACTTTTAGTTTGTTAAGAAATCTGCCTATAGTTCCATCTAGTTCATCCAACAAGCTTGCTTTGCCTCTGGCACATTAACCAAATGCCAAGGAAAATCTAATTAAATATCACTGACCGGTTTCAGGCTTCCTCCACCTATCTCGTCCTCCAGCAGTCTACGTGTCTCATTTTCCCAATACTTTGAGAGGGCCTCTCTGCTAAAGGTGCCCGTCGGGGTCTTGTCCGTCTGGTCCCTCTGCCTGAGTCCTATTGGAACGTTGGCGTCAGGATCAATGTCTGCCAGCTCCTTTTCCAACTCAGCCAACTCCTCAGGGCTGAGGGAGGCCAAAAGCTCGTCCTCGTCCACGTCTTCATACTTACTCAGCTCTCGTCGGTAACCGAAACAGCTCATGGCCAAAATGTGTTTGGGACACCACGGTCAGACTGAGTTCAAAATACCACAGAAAGACCACCTTATGAGTGGCATAGATTTAGTGAGATGATAAAGCTCTCTGTGAGAAAAGACGTCCACCCTTTGGTTGCTTGAGATCCACAGGTTTAAGGGCTTGTTGCAAATTCAGAGTCCAACTGATGTTATCCTTGTCTGTTCAAGGTGTTTAGAAGAAGTGGATCCAGTCAAAAAGGTATTTCAGACGAGCCGCGTCCAGTCTGAACCAGATCTGTCCCCCCCAGTTGTGTTGCTGCGAGGGAGCCTATGTGCATGTGTTGTTGGTGTCCTTTCCTCTCTAATCTCACCAGCTGCTGTTAAGGCCTTAAGAGAGGGATCAGAGGGGAGAGTACCAAAGTGTGGGCCCCATGATGCTGTGTCTTTTTTTGGAGGCACTGCTCTGAGAGACACAGCCACAAAAAGCATGTGAGCTCAGAGACTAGGGCCTGTCAGCGTAGCAGTCTGTCACCAGGGCCTTAGTGGCTTTGTTAATCGCCAAAAAAAAGACAAGCTGCACCCAACAGAGATGAACAAGAACGATAAACACAGATAATGTTTCACCCAAAAAGCAGCCCAGGCGTCATCGCAGCATGTTCATCACTAACGATGTGTCCACACTTTGTAATTGTCATTTGATCTTAGATTATGAAAAAACTCCAATAACATGGATGTGGTACATGAAGAGGCAACGCCAAAGCAGAAAACTGATTGGCTCAATGGCTGTCTGAAAACTGTGAAGATTTAAGACTTTTTGCAAGAATCCAGCTGACTGGGGATGTAACATTGACTGTAGCCACCTTGATGTTTATCACTGTTTTATTGACTCCCATTTTTCAAGAATGGAATTCAGAAATATGGCTGTCACCATTTTGTTTTTATGGAAGACGGGACCATATTTAAATAACTGAATGGAGAAGGAGAGGAGCGAGCAGTTTGCAAACACTAAGTTATAAAGCTATTCATACTACCCTCAAAGTTAGTTTAAGAGCTGGCAAATGAGCTAAGAAGAAACATTGTTTCCCATAGAATAAGATTGTATTTAATGAAATGGTAGCCAACTGGATTTGTAAGACTTAAAAAAATCTAGTGAGCTTTGGAAATGTAGTAAACTTTTAGCTCAACCACTCACGTCTACGGTTGAAGAGTGATCATTAGGTTAAACAAAGGTCAAGGTTAGTTACAAGAATCACAGATCTCATCACTGTGGCCCACTGTCTTACAGCAATCCTGATTTCCATGCTTGGCCAACCACAAATGAATTGATGAATTACAAAGAACTAACCAGAGAGGTTAGCATAGACCAATCTACATGTTTATAAGTGTAAAAGCTACTCCTTTGGAGCCAGCCTCAAGTGACCAGTCAAGGAACTGCAGATTTGGGGATATATGCATTAGCTCTATGTTTTAGCCCGAGACGTTGTCCATTGGTTTTAGTGGTTTTGGTTTTAGCCAGCATGGCTCTAAGAATCTCAATGGTCTGATGATCAATCCATTATGTTGTTCCATGCTACAATATTGCCTCTAATGTTGAATGAATTCCATCACATTTCATAAAGAAATGTATGGTCCCAAGAAGGTCAATCCTACTTACTTTAGCTATCCCCTGCCTTTGCATTCCAATCAGCCACAGCTAACATCAGCATGCTAACATACTAGATGGTAAACATTTCAAACATTGGTATACATGTCAACCATTGTACTTGCCTTACAAAAAAAGGGTTAGCATTTATATTATTCTACCACTTGCATTGATCTTATAATACAGCCTGACAGAGTTGATAGCATAGCTGTGCACCTCATTTAACCTTTCAAATAGATTTCAAATAATTGTTGCATCACATGATTTGTGTTAGAAAGAAGTTTGATCTTACTAGTAAGTTGATCTCTCTGTCCATGAATATTTTCTCTTTTTGAAGATAATTGCCTGGTGTATGGCTATATTTTGCCCTAAAGCATAGTTCAAACCTGCAGTGAAGCTAAACATCTACCAGTAACATACTTTTAATGTCCCAAAAACATTCACATCAATTCAGTGGTTCCCAACCTGCTCTAGCTTGTGACCCCAATTTTTCTTCACAAAACTTTGGGGACCCCAGGGATCCAAAACACATGCAGCATTTTCTCAAACGATTAAAATGCCATGGACTACTGAGGGCCCATGCTAAAAACGACTAATCTTGTCACTTCATTTTTTTTAGTTGTCTTAAGCAAAGAACAAAATCAAAGTCAGAAAATAGAGTTTATTATAGGCTTTTAATTAGTTAACTTAACAATTGGTATCATTATAAAATATTAAAACACTCAAACACTGAAATTCCAAAATAAAAAAAAGCACTTTTATGTTATCTTGTTGTCAAACCTCAGATTGACTGTACAAATGTGAGCACTGAAAGCTAGCACAAAGTGAGAACAATGCAATTCACCCACACAGGTGTTTACACTTAACCTGCCTGTTTAGACCTCTGCTAAGGACTGTGTGGGCATGAACACGCTGCCCATGATTGGCTTTTCTATTACAGGCTGTTGCACCTGTTAGGGCAGGATAACCTAAACTAAAATCATTTTAATTGGTTGATGTTGTTTTTAGACACTCTTCCAAACTTCTCCTTCGAGTGAGTTTCTACTTAACAAGAAGTAAAAATGCCTGTGTGGGCGTACCTAAAGCTTTTAAGGCTTCTGATTTACACTCATGGGATGTGTTTTTCAAGTTAACATTGCAATCTATCTAGTTGATAAGTGATATATTAATACATAAAAAATGTTGCAGTGCATCTGTGTAGGGATTTCAGAGCTGGTAGTCCCGATATGTATAAAAAAACATGATAATCATAGTCACATTTCAGCAAGGCACTCCAGTATATATATAAAAATAAAAATAAATAAAAAAGGATTTAAAGGCCTTATATGCGTTTTTTCGCAAATATAATAGAAATCAAGTATATCCTCTGAAAATAACTCTGTGAGTCATGACTGTCTACAATGGGTGTAACACTCGAGGCCCACTGTCTGTGATGTTTTCCGAGTTTTCCAAGTCCTATCTTCAGTTTGTTTATATCGTCGGGACGGCGGCTGACTCCTCCCCTCGCGAATAAAAGTTGTTTAATTGAGGGACTAGAGAAAAGAAGAACAACATACTGTACTCACTGCTTAACTGTGTTTCTAGATCACGCTCATTTCAGGTAAATTGTGTGTGAAGATACGAGCATAACAAAGGTCGCTAGCATTAGCATGCTAACACAACAATGCAGCGCAAGTTGTTTTGGTTTCATGCTGGTGCTCAAGGGCGACATCTGCTGGATGAAAAAATCGCATATAAAGCCTTTAAGAGAGAAAATATATTCTCATTTGGTATATTTTAAAAGTGTGACCAGTGCATTTTCATTAGTGCCTCAGTTACGCAGATATAAATTGCATGTTCTATGTGGAGGAGAGTTCTCCATGAAGGTCATAGTCACTGTAGTTCAGGTATTTCCTCAGCCGTGGAGGAAAAGGGACTGCAGCCATTGCTTCAGGGTTATTCAGAGTCCTGAGGCCCATGTGACCTCGGATAAGCAGGCGACACAAGTGCTGCAGAGACCGTGGTTTACCTAGGTACACACAAATACACATAGTGAATGGATTTACATTTTTTTTTTTTTTTTTATCTTGGAATTATAAATTGGCATACAAATAATCTAAAACACAAAGGAAATGATTCTAAATTCTACCCAGTATTTCAGAAATCTCTTCCCACTCTGGTCTCTTCTCCAGGATGCGTTTGAGGTTTGGACAGATGTTCACATGGCTGACGTAGTCCAGGAGCATCCTTACAATGCCGCCAACCAGATGTGTCAGCCAGGACACCGACACATACTCACAGAACTGAAAGAAAAGAAAAATAAAGTGTGTGATTTATTGAACAGTACTGGCTTAAAGGCTCATTGATTGGTTCATTTGTAGGATTTTGTGTTTAGACAACCCAACAAAGTTACACTCAGTGTGTATGTGTCTGGCTGAAATGACTCTTACTGAGATGGCATTAGGTTGACTATAAATCTGGTAAGCTTGGTTGTGGAGCTCAGTCCACGTACTGTCTAGTTCTTCACAGTTACCATGGCAACACTGGAAACACCTAAAAGAGGAAGAGTTTCACGACTGAAATGTTTGAATTATTAAACATCAAACAGCAACTTCAGAAAAACTAAGCCATAGCTAACTTACGTTTACTTTATTGGAACCAAATATTTTAGAATTATTTTTAACTCAAAGTTGGAAGACTAACTTGTAAGCTTGATATCCGCTGTTGAGCAGCAGTCGCAGCATCACTGGATCCCTCAGGCTGTACTGCAGGGCTGTCGGGAACAGTGTGTTGCAGATCACACTGAAGTTACAGTTCACCTCTGCTCCGTAGGACAACAGAAGCTGCACCAGCTCATACCTGGCAAGGACCAGACAAAGATGTCACAGGTAGCATCGACACAACCTGGCTAAAACGACGACAGGAGTATAATACAAACATTTGCAGCACACCTCTCAGCTCGAACAGCGACCAGGATGCACTGAAGTGGATCCAGGTCGGTTCTTGCTCCAGCTGCGAGCAATATCTCTGAACAGGTGACATCACCGTTGGAAACAGCAAAGTACAGAGGAGTCTTTCTCAGGTCCCCGTAGTTCTCTGCAGCGAGATTTTATTACAATCAGGGTAAAAGTTGCATGTAGCCAGTTTTAATGGACAACACCAGTGATCTGAATTGAGTGTGTGTGTTTTTACAAAGACAGAGTCGTGAAACATAAGATTTTCGAAATATAAAAGCAGGAAAACCAACTGAAGCCCCTTTTACCCATGCACTACACTCCTGACATCGTCCAGTTGGAGTGCATGTGTGAATGCAAACAGCCAACTCTGATAAGGAGAGTCGATGTGTGAACATAGTAGGTCATAGACATTCACCACGCGACAGTGGGTGTGTTGATGACACCATTCATGTTGAGTTTCTCTGCTTTATACTCTGCTCACTTCGGTTGCTCCTAATAATTTATTGTATTGTCCATACATCCTTGTACATGTTGTGATAGTGGCACAAAACAATCAGTCAAAGATTTTCGTTTCATCCACGTTGCGTTTAGAGACAGTATTGGATATCTTGGTTTAATAAGTCATGTTTTTTTCATCAAGTGTGTCTGTCTGTGAGGAATGTTGGCATCCATCAGATCTTACCAGACATGTGAGTGTCTAGCATTGCATTGACATCGTATCCTTTCTGGAGAAGCAGCTTCAGACACTCAACCTGTCCCCCGTCTGCTGCAGAGTGGACGGGGTTCTGGCCTGAGAGATGGATAGCTTTCTTTGTGGTGATGGGGATGAGAGTCCTCAGAGCTCTATAGAGAGAGAGAGAGAGAGAGAGAGAGGAGACAAACAGGAAGAGGACAGAAACAGTTGAGAACAAATGCTAAAAGAAGAAAACAGGACAGAGAAAAATGTTCATTAGACTGTGGTTTGAGCGACTGTTATTTAGCGACAGAACTGAAAAACAGTGATAAACAGAAGGCTCTTTGTGGAAATGAGTAGAGTGAGAACACTGCAGAGCTGTGAGGTGCAAATACAGACATGTTTCTACAGTTTGGTCAATTTGGCTGCAGAATTGGAGTAGAAGAATGTTAATTTGACAGAAGTGATGTCTCTTTGTCTTGGACTGGATTATCTTTAGAAACTTAGATTTTCTCAAGCTGTTAGGATGAGAATATTGCAATATCTGAAGGCTCGGTTCTACAGCTTGAGAACACGGCTATCAGCTCACAGTATGTGTCCCTCGTATGCAGCTCTGTGGATGGGCAGCTGGCAGGCATAGCTGGCGACATTCGGGTTGGCGTTGTGCTCCAGGAGCAACTTGATACAGTCCAGGTTTCCGTTTCCAGCTGCATCATATAGCACTGTGTCTCCATTCCTGGCTTGGGCATTTACGTCACCACCTGGTGGAGCACAGTGGGAATACAACAAGGTCAAGATACTGTGTTAGAAAAGAGAAGTTGAGGTGTCTTGACGTAGACAGACAGAAAGTGATTCGGTGCATTGAAGAATGTTTCAGTATTTCACCATGATGTATGAGGATTTCCAAGGCTTCAGCGTTGCCATATTCAGCTGCAATCCCAAGAGGAGTTACACCATGAGCGCCTCTGGCGGTTACCTTTGCACCGTGTCGAAGAAGCAGCATAAGAACAGCCGGACATCCAACCTGGTGTGAGAAAAAGGAGGAAAAAGGCAAAGACACAAAACAGGGAGGAAAGACTGTGAACGGCTCTTTGTTTCTTTCAAAGAACCGTTAAAAAAAAAAAATCTTATAATAATAATAACTTTATAATAATAAAGGTTATTTGTTGTCTCTATATTCAATCTGTAGCTCACTCAACCACCGCTTCCTCTCTCTCTCTCTCTCTCTCTCTCTCTCTCTCTCTATACATATATATATATCTATATATGTGTAGGAGGAAGATAGGCTTCAAAAAGAGTGTTTTCTTTCCTGAACCTTGACAACATAGCTGGTCTAATGTCTTACTGATTCCCCCTGCTTGTGGGAATAGGAGTGAATGGATGGATTAGGACGGATCATGATACTAAAATAAAAGCTGTTCCCAAGTCCGACTCAGATCCCTACGTTCTTCCTAAAGAGCCTTCCAATAGAATCAGGATGGTCGGGAACGTCACAGCACAACTATCAATGCTGCTGCTCACCTTTGCTGCTTCATGGGTGGCTGTCCACTTCGATTGACACACCTGCTCCACAAAGGCCCCACCCATGATGAGCGTAAAAACCATGTCGTATGATTTCTTTCTCACCGCTAAGTAACAAGAACAATAGAAAACAATCCTAGTAAAAACCCAAACTGACAAAAGTTATTATCATTTCAAATGTTTGTACAGCTGATAACTATTTAAAAAGTCTACAGCCATGCAAACACTTTTTTGAGACTGTTTTTAGGATAAGCTGTACTATGAGCTTAAAGCTAATGTGACCTGCTGCGGGACTGCAGATGTAAACTAGCTCTAAGCTAACTCTGTTACAATGCATCAAATGGCAACATTTATGTTTAATATTGTACATGGTCCCTTTAAAAAATGTTAGCATGCTGACATAAGCCTAAACTCAAGATAAGTTTGCTAATGTTAAGCCGTCTGTTTACTCTCTTCATGGTCTGAGCTAGCTTGTTGTAGCTAGCTAACATTTTAATAATTAGCACTAGCCAAAGAGTATACATAGAAAAATATAAATTGAAAACTAAAGTTGGAATTTGACTGTGAAGTTTAAAGACAAATACTGACCTACTTTAGCAGAGACTATACACTTACAGAAAATAAATGACAATCCCTAAAGCGTGTTGAATTTAAGTCTGATATAGCTAATTTTTCCTGTTAAAAAATGACATCATGTAACTAAAGTGGATATACACTAACCAGCTCTGTTCAGGAATACAGGAATATATGCTGTAAGTGAGGGCCAATGAGGGACTATAACTATTACTTGTTTTTTTTTATGAGTTTGTGTGTGTTTATGCTACCGATCAGCAAAGGAGACTCGTTTCTGCTGTTGTTGTTGTGCGGTGAAGCTTGGTGCTGCAGCAGTATCTTGACATTTTCCACCAGGCCGGCCTCTGCTGCCAGAGTCAGACATGTGTCCCCATCCTCTGTCTGCTCCTCCAGGGTCAGGTCTGTGGATGTCAGCACTACTTCAAAAACACAATATAGAGGTAAGTATGAATTGAGAAAGCATACACTCTAACATGCATGATTTTAAATTGTTTTCCCCTTTGTTAATGGTTTCCGTCATTGCAGATTATACTTTTTCTTGTTTAGATGTTTCATGCTGCTGTGACACTAAGCTCTCACCCTGTAACACAACATGCAGGATCTCCTGTTGAGGCTGAACTGCTGCTGCATGCAGAGGCAGCTGACCCCTGCTGTCTCGCTCTCTGAACGCAGACGTACAACCTGACAGCTCCTGCAGTGCACACACATCACCTGCAGGGATACAAGCAGGACCAACACAGGTAAAACAAGGCAACAACTATCTGTATTTAGTCTATACAGAGAGCACAAACAGACAGGTAAAAACTATTGACTGTATATAATGATGGACGACACATCTCCACCTCAACCAGCTGTACAAAAGTGAAACCAAAATACCCCCCACAATGGACAATTGACACATTGTGCTGGTGATGTCAACAAGAGCCAGAAAAAAACTGTGCTGCAGTTATGACATCCCCACTCCCTTCTGCTAACTGAAACACAAAATGAACTTAAGGTATTTAACGACAAAGATCCCTCAGGTCGGAAAAGTCCACAGCAGAACAGATTTTCTTTTGGGAGCTGTCGTCCATATTTTTATCCAGTCTATGATACAAACAGTTGTATTTGTTTGTAGCTGCATCTGCCTTGTAGAACTGTAACCTTAGTATAAATATAATTACTCCACATGCACAGATTCTTGTGATTAGACAGTGACGCAGAGAGAAATAGAACCTTACCTGTGTGAATAGCTTCCATTATCTTCACAAATTCCTCACTGTTTGATTCTTTTCTAATGAAGAAATGGAGAATGGAGTTGATTATTCTAAAGTTGTTTTTTACAAGGAATCCCCAAATCTTTTGGAAAATATGTCAACCACATCAATCGATAAGTATATGTTACAGTTATAACAATTAATAAGTACTTATAATGTATTCATTAATCTCTCAGTGAAAGCATTGTGGACATGTTGACAATTTGGACTGTCTCAAACCTGTGTATTGGTGCTGAACATGGCAGCTTGGAGGCGTCTTGAATGCTTTCACGGATGGCAAACTCGATAAATTCTTCATTTATGCCTTCTTGCTCAAGGTTATCCATTTCTAAATCAAGTTACACAAACAAAAAAAGGTTTACATGGCTTTCCCTCAATGATGAGTGTTGGAGTCTTGCATAAATCAAGTTCAACGTTTGGTAACTCTAAACAAAGTCGCCTCTGTCTGAACTTTTTGCTTAGCTGCAGACATGCAACTTGTTTATCAGTGGAGGGCTGCTGGCACAGTGTCGCCCCTGTTCATGCTTGTCAGATGTCATTATAGTGAGTGCATTAGTGAACGAGAGAACGCCACTAAATTAAGTCACCCTTTATATTAGTCATATTATTCTGTCTCACCTGTGGATCTGAAGTTGTGCCCTGTAGCCCTGCAGCTTGTAGTTTTAGTTTGTGTTTTAGTTTTGCGGGGTCCTAAACTGTCTGGGTTATATTTAGATATGACCCGCTTTGGACGACCTTACTCAACTGATAGTGTGTCTATCATGTTTTCATTCTTTAGCGCCACAGAACAAAGCGCATTACTGTTGATATAAGTCTCTAAGGTCCTCACGATAGTTCACACTAAGGTTAATGCGTCTTCTTCTTTTGACTGGTATTGATTAAATAATGTAAGTCATTAATATTGTATTTGCTTTTAGATGGATTTACGATAAAAAAGGAAAGCCTGTGAATTAACTCCATATCATAAAAGTATTTTAATCATCACAATGTTTTGATACCACTTGGGCCCACGTTAGTTCAATATTTTAAAAAAAAGAAGTTAAACCATTCACATTCAGATTATGCACGAGCTCTTTGATGGCAAGTGTGGAATAATCCACACCACCCAGAGTTAAAAAAAATAATAATAATAGTTGCAAATAATCATTCAGTGACATACATTCACAAATAAAAAAAACTGTATTTTGCTATTTTTATAATAGATCTACTTATAGAAAACATATAGAGTGAAGGAAAACTCTTTATTTATGAAAACAGATCATAGTGATTATTTATTATCTAAAAGGTTGAAACAGATAAAACATTAACAGCAAAAAAAATGCAAAATTAGGTTTTAAACAGTTAAATAAATACAGTTTGAAAGTAGACATAATGATATAATTACTAAACAAAAATCATGAAAATCTCAGCTACCATCAGTTTTAAGCTGACACCACCAAAAAAAAACTCCAAAACTAACAAAGACATTTAATGATCACATTTTCTCACAACAGCTTTGGAATAACCTTGACATATTTCTAAGCAAAATATTCCCTCGAGAGAACAAGTGCCCACTTTCTCCCCCTGACGAACAAAACTGAGACGTGGGAGTTTATGGAAAAGTCTCAGACAGCGTCAGTGTGTGACACAGTGACTCAGCCTGTAGGCGGCCTCTCCACCGCGTCAAAAACGACTTCACCAATCTGTCTGGAGTGAAAGCAGACTGCCGGCCCATCCTCAAGTTTCACTGCACGCTCATTCCAACATCACACACATGCACACAATGAGCCCTGTCTTTGAACTGAAAACACTGAATTTCATGCATCGGATTTGAGCAACCACGGATTGTTGCTCCATATGAGGAAGAAAGTAAGTAGCAGAATTTAATTGTTCCTTTTTTTGATTTTGATGAGTTAGTTGTATTGTGTGTAGTTAATATGTAATTACTGATAAATCAATGTGGATGTATACCATAGATCAATATGCTTGTGTTGTCCTTTTTCTAGGAGAATGTTTTTAATGAGGGGTATAACTTTTGATTTTTTTGTATTACTGTGACAAGTCATGCTAAATCTCTTAATTTAATGCAACTGGAAGATATATAAAAAATCTTACAATGTGTCAACTTTTACAAGTGTTGAATAAATCAAATTGATTGGCGGACATTATCAGTCATTCCCATCATCAAATATTAAAACTACAATTAAATAATCCTGTCGTACTTAATTATGGAGTTTGGTATTAAGTAAAGAGTGCTCATAGAGAAGAGGACTTCCTTTTCAGAGAGGCATCATTGTTGCATTAAGTAAGAGGAACGTTTAAGTGTTAAGAGCTCTGTAGTAATTGCCCCACATAGTGCTGGGGCTGCAGTCTTTTTAAAAGGGGGAGTGAAGTGAAAGGACACATGGATGCAGTTTGCGTTCACTCAATATATTGAACAGTGAAGATCAGCATGTGTTCTCCTAGACGTACAACTACACCTCCTCTTTATTCTTCAGCTAGATGATATTTTAAAAGATTATCCTTTTCACATAAAACACATTCCTGCCTGAGACACTGACAACTTGAAGCCCTTTGTTCATCCTATTTAAGCTCCTATGTTTTTTAAATATGATATGATATTTTTTTAATGGAAGTAAAAAGAGTCATTACTGCCGTCACATATGATCTTGTGAACTTTGCACTTGTGTGAATATGAAAATGAAGTAAAAGGCATCTGCTGTGCAAAGAGTTATGGAGATTGGCACCTTAAAATAAATCACACATTAATCCGCCTATTACGCTGGAGAAAAAAAAGTGAAAGGAAATGTCAATCAAATATTTGTCATTATAATAGTCAAAACCTTGTGAAAAAATGTACCTGACTGTAACGTCACCAGGAAATAAGAAAATATTCTAATGTGAAAAAACCAGTCACTTAACAGGATATCAAATATAATTCTAACAGTATTTAGAAATCAGTGTCCTCTATAATGGAGCAGATATCAGTCCTTGATAAAGTCTTACGAATACATCATGGCTCCTTTCCTTCAAATGAAACATGGAAGATTTCAGTTATTCATGATGTATATGTGTGTACTTGTGCAGTTTTGTGTGTCTTTTAATGCACTGTTTTAACTGCACACATACATCTACACTACCATATTATACTATTAGTCCTCTACCTCCCCTTTGCAACACAAGTCATGCACATTAAAACACACACACATTATCAGAACAGTAATGAGAAAACAAGCTGTATTGGTAACAACAGATTTCTGTAATGTACAATGCATGTATGGGGAGGGGAAGGGGGGAAGGGGTGGAAAAACCACAATTGCCTGCAACAGGAAATGAGGTTGGAAGAGTCAGAATCTCTTATGTTTCATCGGTCAATTTCCAAGTGTGAATACATAACTGTGTACTAATGTTACAGATCGTCATTATTACAGTATCTAATGTATAAATACACAGCATGTTTAAATGTTTCACCCCTTTTTTCAGATCTTGAAAGCACCTTGTCTCCTCTTGAGTGTGTTCACAAGTTTGAATCTGTGCTCCGGAAAGTTTGGGACACCGATAACTGATGATGTGAGAAACCTGTCACTATTGGTGAGGTTATTTTGAGTTTCCTGAAGCCTGATGCATATCATATTCGTATAAAATATCATATTTTTGACAAATGATCTCGTTGTATGAAATGATCCTCGTGTCGCTCTGATATTTTGTTGCTATATTCTTTGTCACTGTGTCCACTGCAGAAGCAGAATATCCCTTCTGATTATGAGATTCCTGTTAGCTACATCCCCAAAGAAGTGGTATGTTCAATAAGTGAAATGAGTGGAGGAAACCCAATTTAATATTTAAGGAAAGGATGTTAATGTCTTTGCTTTACCTTCATGTCCAGGCTGGCACGTGCTGGGTGGTGTTAAATATCTATCCTTTGGAGCAAAGTCTTCGGAAGCTGGCGACCATGTTTGGTGCCATCTCCTCCAACAAAGAAAACATCATTGTTTTTATTGCAATGCTGAAGAGTTTACGCTTCACTTTTGACCATGAGGAACTGGTAAGTAATTAGCAACTGCAAATAAAAATACTAATAATGATTAACACTACGTTTTCCAAAGTGCCTCTATCATACTTTATACAGAAAGTTAATGAAAACTCTAAACGCAGTAAACGCGTGCAGTCTTTAGTGCATTTAGGGCATGTTTTGTACATTAAAATTCACAATTATGTTATTCAAGGATTTCTTGTTGTCTGATCCCCCAGGAAACAGCGATGCAAGTCTTCCAGTGTCACTACCAAGAAGGGAGCTTAATGTCTGGGCTTTACTTTGACTACATCAAAGACGTTTTAACCACCGCCTCTCAAGGAACATCTAGCTTCTCCTGCAAGCCGCCACCGTGCGTTAATCCAAACCAAACGCCAGGTACCTTGTTTATTTGCATTTTAAATTTCTAAAGGATGCTTCAAAAGCCGAGGCAGCTTAGAAGCCTATTAGTGTTTGGGTATTGATTTGGGGTCAGGGACACACAGCTGGGGTCAAGTCAGATCAGATAACCTTGAATCAAGCCATGACAGATTAAAGGAATTATACGATCAAAAGCTGCATTCAAAGGCCTCATGTTGGTACAAATAAACACTCTACTTAGTATTTATGCTGCTTAAAATCTCAAAGGGGAATCAAAGCACAGGGTGAAAAGTTCAAATCCACAGTTGAATATCAGTACATATGTCTTTAATCATGCTAGAATCCTCTCTGCTAGTTCAATGAAAATCAAGGATCGATGATTAGTCTAACAGCTATCAGATGTCTACGGTGTAACTGTAGTGAGGAAATTTTCCAATATTGTTTCCTTCTTCCAGGCGGTCAGAAGGAGGGTCGTGATTATAGCCGGTGGAAGAGAACTCCTTTGCTTTTGGCTCTCATCCCCTTCACAGCTTGTGTCGTCATGTTAGTGTGGCTGGTGAGTTAGAGAACCAACTCAATGTGGTTTTTTTAAATATTTTTTGAATTGGTCTAATGGTCTTCAAACAGGGATTTTATAACATTTATTTACTGTATAGAAGAAGTGGACCAGTAACCTTGGTTTTTGGACAATCGTTTTGAAGCCTTGATTTTGTCATATCTACCATCGCCATCTTGTGTCTGGAGCATAAAGGGACCATAATAAGATGTTAGGCCAGATACACATTGTTACATATCTTTTTGATTGACAGTTTGCTATGGTTGCAACCTGTTAATAATAGTCACACCCTGAATCATCCCCTCCTTTATCTTCTATTTTACTTTAAACGGTCAATTATTTAAAAAATGGAAAGACATTCTGAATTACAGATTTAAAACTATGGATTAAGATCATAAACTCATAAGTAAATACATTTACATTTACAGTAATATATCCAGACTTTCTCTTCTGTTTCCTCTTTCAACCAATTGAGTCGTACTTTGCTGGCCAAATTAAGGTCACTCCTACATTGGAATTACTTTTAAAACCAAGAATATATGATATATGTCTTTAATATAGTTTATGCTCTCTACAGGATTATTTTACTTTTTATTTATTTACATTGGAATCTCATCACAGTGATTATTCTTCCTGCCCCTGGGGTCCATACAAAAAAAAAACACAAGTCAAATTAACAACATTAGTGAAGAAAAATAAAATACAATCACATACAAACCAAAGACTGATACAATTCATAATGTCATAATCACATGGTTAAAATAGTAATTTATCAAAATTGACTTTTTCTACCTAAATCAATCACATATCATTCACATTCATAAACATGTTACCTGCAGACCAAACTGATTTCTTTTTTTATATCCCTAAACTCTTTGTAGAACTCATCTTTCCGGTGATCTGGGTTAAATGTATTGGCAGTTTATTCCAGTTCAGCATCGCCCTATACACAACAGTTCTCTTTAAAGCACTGGATTTAGTTTTGTGTAGGTTTTTAGGTTTTAGCCCCTTTCTTCCCTTCGGGGGAAAGAGTCTAATAATGGCTACTGTAAAAAAAAAAAAAAAAAGTTTCATAAGAGGCATTAAACTTCTCACGGGAGTATAAGCTTTCTTTTTTTTTTCTATTACCGCCAATACTGGAACAAAGCTGTAGATCTGTTCAGACCAATAATTGCATGTATACATGAAAGGTCAATTACCCAAATTGTATGGATAGTTTATATACCGCAATAATCACTTACTGCATTTTCTTAGACCCTCCATTGTTAGTGCACATGTTTCCTGTGTTTCAGGAATACAAATTATATTGGGAGCCCTACGCAATATTTTATTCAGAGAGGATATGGTCCTGAAGTGGTTCTAGTGGTTTGGTAATAAAATGAGAAACTGTAAGGGCCCAAATCTAAAAGAAAAACTTCCTTTGGGGGTAATTAGTCCATCCAGTACACTGACTGTTCTGCATTATGGTCTCCAAGGGTCGGTCTCATACATGATAATGCCTTCATTTCATGAGCACTTCCAGGAAGGCAGTTCTTGTAAAGTCAACATCTGCTCATTAAAAATTCAGTGGTACTTTGAGGCTCCGTTACTACCTAATGCAATGATTTCCAGATTCATGATCTGTCATGAGTTTGTCAAAGAAATCAGAATAAAAGAGCATTGTTTAAGCTGTGGGTGTGATTTTCTAACATCTTTTCTAATTCTAGGTCAAATCTGGAAGACATAATCCAACATGCCGCACTGAAAATAGCCAAATGGCACCTTCTGACATGATCCCAAGTGTGTCTGTCTCCATCCCACTTCAAACACTCACCCACGCTGCTGACTCTCTGCCAGCGGGGGAGGTGATCCCAGAACACGAGAGTGGATGAGCCATGATTAATAGCAAAGAGAAGTCTCTTACGCGGCAGTGTTAACACTGCAGGTTGTTCAGAGTCCTGCTGGGTAAACGAGTGTGGTCTGACACTCTTCTTCTGCTTTCTCTTATCCTGCGTGCATGGACTCGAGCCACAAGAAAAAAAAAAAAAACTCACCTGCTTGGATAGGCAGGTTGTTCGGTCAAATTCTTCTAGCACTGAGCGATTCTAAGAGGTTTTGTGGGACCAGAGGAAGAAGACTTGACATTATGGCTGTGTATCTGCCATGAATAGTGTCACCTCGGCCAATGTTGGACAGCCAAGTTTATTTTTACAATATTACACTGTCTTAGGATGTTTCATTTCTTTGATGTAACCCCCTTTACTGTTGTGTTGGCTGTGTCTTGGGGGTTACAGAGATTGTTCTGTAATTGCTGTTTTAGGAATCCTTCGGTGCTAATGCAGAAAAGTGTATTTCTAAAACACTGAAATCCATCAAAGTTAGAAGGCTCATTGGAGAAGTTGCATGTGCTCTTCTGCATTTTGTCTTCAACTTGTTGTTGACATTATTCTGATCTGCAATCTGTCACAAAACATGAACCTACTAGTCGCAAACAACAGTTCAACAAGCGACCTACTTTGTGTATCAAAGATTTGACCAGATGGCAGATAGCCATGACCAGAGGCACTTTGAATCCCCTCATTGTATTTCAAAGCTGTTGCCCAGTGATCTATAGCTGCTACTCAGGCCACAGTGAGTGTGTTAGAGTTTTTAATGCCTCATTCACCGAGTCAATCATGTTCAGTCATGAGAACATGACTCCCGAGTGTGAGCGCTCTTGCACTGCATGTGTCAGAGGAAGGGAGCAAGAGATAGGACAGACAGGACAAGGGAAAGTGAGGGAGATAGGGAAGGATAGATGGATGGACGGATGAGCTCAGTGAGGAGCATAAGGAAGGCTTGTTCTCGTCACAAAAGGACTGGCCGTAGGCTGGAGGAAATACCAGTTACAAACACGACTGATGTCGGCAGATCCCTATGAATCAACAGGCAAAGAATCTTTCCTGACCGCAGGCTATGCTAGCCTTATCTACAGAGGATTGTTAGTATTTCAACAACAGTTCTAATGATTTACTTCCAAAAGCCATCATCGAAACATGGACAGACATACTTTTATTACAACGTTTGCTCTTGGAGACAAGGTCGACAACTTTTGTGTTTTATTGTATTTGTGAACAATTTGTATATCTGCCATTTTTTGTACTTTGTGTTGATTGATTGTGAGGTATTGTAAGTTATTTTGGAACAAGATAAACCACTTAAAAATTTGAATAACGTTTTACAGTTGCAATTATGAATGCACAGGGGGAGAATAAATGACCCTGGAATGTTTTAGAAAGCAGAACTTTTGGACTTGGAGCGTTGCATATTGTTAGATATACTTCTGTCCATGTTTGAGCTTCTGATCATTTTGATTTCTAATACTCTTATGACAAACCTATAGTTTGTTTGACTGAACCCCGTGAAGTGTGACATCACATTTTATGAGCCTTGTATATATAAAATGTCTAATGTCTGGCTAATTCATTCATATGACCTGCATTTGCGGTAGTTCATTATGACAGTTTTATCAATGGCTTTAATGAAATGTTGATGTTATTTTGTCTGCCCCCTGCAAATGTACCATGAACAAATTCAGCCTGTCAATGTATATTTTGAATGTATTTGTCAGAACTGTAAATTGAGATTTTACATGCACTTATTATTTCTGTTGGTAAAATTGTGAAATACAAAGCCTGAATATATTCTTGAAGATCTTTCCATTAAAAGAAATTAATAACAGTATGCTCAGTTTGATTTTTAAAGGATGCAAATGTTGCTCAACATAGACAAAAGCACACATGTTTTGTTCTTGAAGTAACTTTTACACAAGGATATGAATGAGTTCACACATTATTGTATATGGGTTATTACAATACCTGAATTCAAAACTTAGTCAAAATCAAAAGGTATCAATAGCAAGGCAACAAATAGAAGTCCTAAGCAACTTATATTGGGTGATTTCTTGTTTCTAATTACTAAAAACTGCAAGTTATCTCCTGCACACCACAACTTGTCGGTACTGAAACGTTGCCCATGTAATTTTACACTTTTGACAGTGTTTTTGAAAAAACATTGGTATTTGTGCATACTATTGATAATCAAAGTAACATAGATTAGGCTATATAGTTTTAAAACATGTCATATCTAATGTATCAAAGTATAGACATTTTGACAACCATATAATTTAGAATAATGTCCTTTCATAAACTCAAATAAACTGTATATCTTATTAAAATGTGTGGTTCAGTTTATGTTAGTTAATCTAAATTCAAAAGAAAGTGTTAACTTAACTTTCCTTTCTGATTTGTCCTTTTGGTTTAAGAAGCCTATTTATGGTTTGATTAAACTTTGATCCTTCTAAAGAAAAGTTTTTTTCTGGCGCAGCCAAAACATTATTAGAGATCATTGTGAAGTAGATTTTTATTATTTATTTATAATTCCCCATGAGGCCGGTGCTTTTCTTATTCCTTCCTGAAATACACTGTGCTTTTATTTTGTAAAGAAACATCCGCCGGACAGTCGGACTTTTGTTTTGGAAAGCCGCTACCCAGCGGTCGCCATTATTGTCCCTGGCTTGACGGTGGAGAAAAGACGGTTTAATACTTTAAACCTTGTATTACGGTGTAAACTGCAACATCGTGCGCTGTATTTGTGCCTTTTGTTGTCTGACTCATGAATTAGCGACACTCCTGAGCACAGGATGGAGAAACGCTCTGATACTTCAGGTAAGTTGCTAAGCTAACGCTAGCATGCTAACATTAGCTGCCGATTGGGCATGGTGGTCAGAAACGGAGAAGCAACCTTTGCCATCTGTTGCAGCAGGGGGTTTTTCTTCCACACAGGCGCAGGATGATATGTGTAAATACATGTCTGTTCAGCTGTTTGTGGGCTGTCTGGCGGTTAGCTGGTTAGCAAGCTTTGGCAGGGACTTTATGTGCTCCTTAATTTTAAATTACACCATCCTCCTCTCCGGATGTCCCGCTGTAATACACTCTTTCAGTAATGATGGGTCCCATAATTCAAACTATACCGCCTGCGTGGTTAATTCAAGTTTGAATGTTACCCTGCCTCTCTTTGGCGCTCATTCTCTCTACATCTACACATGCACAGCTTCAACCTCTTTGCAGAGAAATGCATTAAAGTGTTGCTCTGCTGCGCCCCCTGCAGCTGCTTCACCTGCTAACATCTACTGATGGTGGGTTCAATATATACACCTGCTCGTAGCCAGGGACCCAGTACAAACAAAAGAAGTCGAAAACAACACATCTCATCCGTCATTGCACTACGGTCACTTTATTTATCTCATTATTTACCTTTATAGTTACATTGTATATATTAGTTCTGTTGTTCCATTATAAGATAAAGATAAGATAAGATATACTTTATTCATCCCAGCAGGGACATTTAGGTGTTCCAGCAGCCAGCATACATACAAACACACAACACAACACATATATACATACATATCCCACCCATACAACAAAACATGAGCCCACAATACAGTTTGATATATGATATATATTATTCACCATGCACCTTATTAACTTATCATTTAGTATTTGCCTACTTGCACATAGCTCTGTATATATATATTTATTTCTCGTTTACTGCACATAGTTCTGTTTACATCTGTTTACATCTGTTAGTCCGATCACTGTCCACTCATATCTACTCCTTTATATTTTGTATTTTTAAGTTAAGTTTAAGCTTTAAGTTGTATTTAAATTGACACTTTACATTTAGGTTAAAATGTTTCGTTTACTTGCACTGTTGTTAATTTACTGCTCTGTGTGCCTTTGAATTGCCCCCCGGGGACAAATAAAGTTTTTTTTAATTGAATTGAATTGATCATTTTACAGATAAAACAGAGTAAACATATTGTGTCGTTTTGCTACAGCAAGACAACAGCTTAGATAAGAGGTAGTGCACAATGTTTCAAAAAAGGTTCTTATATCTACGTATTTGGATGTAAATGAGCTCTCAGAATATCCAATGGAAGAGCTGACACTTTAGCTGGAGGCATTTAACACTCTTATTTGTTCGTATGTCAATTGGACAGCAACCTAGAAAACTACAGATACTTTTTTTAAATGACTGTATGAGAATAGATCCTATAAACCAGTGGTCACCAACCTTTTTAAGCCCAAGATCCCTGACCTCAGCTTTGGTGAAAGGCAAGATCTACCTGTTGAGGAAAAAGAGACATCATCTAAGCAGTTATAAGACACTACGAAACGTCTTAACTTAATGTTTTGTTCTGCACAGGTGCCATCCCCCTGGCCTCCCTCCGCTTGATGACCTCCCCTCTGCAGCTGACTTACTCGTTCATGTGGCAGGTCATACGGCAGAGAAACGTGAAGCTGTACGGCAAAGTGGAGGAGTTTGTGACCATGGTGACGCAGACTGTTCCGGAGCTCATGGGCTTCAAGCAGACTGCCCAGCTCCTCCTGGGTTTGAGAGCAAGGGTGAGAGTTAATCATCTACTGTGTGTGCGTGCATGAAACATTCAAATGTAATACAAGCAGCATGTATCAAACTTAACTTGAGTTAATACTCATGGTATACTGTGGTCTGTACTTGTAAAGGTGCAGGCTAGGTGTCTGGTACAAAAACAGATTACCGTAATACTTCTGTTTTGAACCATTCAGCTAACCAGCTAGGTTTAGTAGCCACATACCTCCATCGCACTGGGCCAGTGATGTGTGCCCTTCAGGCTTCCTTTAATTCAATTAGATTTGTTCCTGTGTTCCTAATGGATACTGAACATCAAAGTGGGGATCACATCAAACTGTGTCAATTAACTTCATGTGTTTTCTCTTACATATCCCTCGGGTCAAGAAATTAAACGAACTGCTTAAAAATGGTCATATTTGATTTTGTGTCAGAAAAAATAACTATCCATTCATTAAAGCATTAACAGCATCTCAACAACGACGAGTGAATAAACCCTTCTACATGTTCACTTAAAGATGGTTTACATTATGCTTTAAATCTGTGCTCTTTATTCTAGATCATTTTGGATTTGCTTCACAAAGAAGGCCCAGCTGATGCAAAGGCTATCCAAACTCTCATAAACAAGTTGAAGGTCTCGGCATCTTTAGGGGTAAGAATGTTTTTTTTCTCTCAGTTGTACCCTATTCATATGTTTATTTGTATTCAACAGAATCTCAAGGTGTGCATTCAATTCAGTTAAAGTCTTTCGTGTGTTGCAGAAGGACTCAGAGGTGGAGAAATCTCAAACAAACTTCATGGTGCTTGTCCAGAATCTACTTAAAAATACTGCTGAGAGGAAGCGCTTCTTCCAGGTATACACATCTGCCTTAATAGACTGTTAGGCAATAGTTGGTTGTCATTGGATCAAGCAATTGCTGCCCATTTAGACTTCATCCCATGAAATAAATCAAAGTAGCAATGGCATCTCGTCACAAATTCTTCATTATGCCATTTATAATTCCTGTGATATAACAGGACAATCTTGACCTAGTCTTTCAGTGAAGTGTCTGGAGATAACAGTAGTTATGAATTGGTGCTATCCAAATAAGTGTTGATGTATTGATTGAATGATGAATTAAATTTCACAGCTATTCCTTTGTTGGCAGACAGAAATGTATAAACATGTGAATAACAATACCAAACATTTTCAGATGCAAAAACACAGAATGCACAGGGAGATCAAGTTATTCAATTCATACGTTCCTTTTTTGGCTATAACAATTTCCGATTTCCATTGCTATTTGACTCATTCATATTTCCCTGCTTGCAGGAAGTTTTCCCCGTGCAGTACGGCACAAAGTTTGATACAGCGCTGCAGGCTCTGACTGCCGGTCTGGTGTGCAAGCTGGAGCAACTTCTTCCTGTTCCCAATCTCACCCAGGTATGCACATTCACTGTACTATGTGGGTGGGCTACAGGGAGGATATATATGTATACCACTTACCAGGCTGACCCTGGTTTAGTAGCAGAATGCTTGAGCTAGAGGCTTAGTTCCTCTAAGCTCCATGATTTTCTTTCACTGATGAATAACACACTTGGTAGCTTCTGGGCACATTTAAGGGCTAATGCAAAAGTGCTAAAATAAAATGTACTTCCCTGCACGCATTAAGTCTTAACCAATTTAACCATGTAGCTGAAAAGTCAAACTTGCAGTTATTTAAATAATGCAAATAAACAATGGACTAATTTCAGACATTTTGCTCTTAGACCTGAAGACATTGTACACAATGTATGAGGATCCTGATTATGGATCTTATTTTGGTTACATTTCTTATGTTTTTAATATGTCGTCACTTTACAGCAGTTTGAATGGCACGTTTGAATAAACTGTATAAAATAGTTTTGGTTACATTTAATGTCCCACAATAGGCACAATGATTATCATGTTTCAGTGCGAGTTAAATAAAGTATATCTTGCAAATTCATCTCATCTGTGCCTCAGCTTGGAGCCATGATCTCAACGGCCGCTGTCCTGGAGGCATGTGGAGGCTTCATCCCCACCCATGGGGACCTAAAGACTCTTCTCCTGCACCAGCAGGCCAAAGGACTCCTTGGTGTCAAAGGTACAAGTTACGTTTCTTCAATGAGCATACGAGGAAACTCCAATAGGAAAAGAAACCATTACATGAAATGATTTACAACTGTGAACATGACACTGACGAAGCTTCTCTTTTTCTGTAGCTACTATCTCGTCCTCTGTGGGCGACTGTGTGCTTTCTTCACTGGCCTTCAGACCCAAACCGGTAGAGCCACCTCCGCCCCCGCCACCACCACCGCCCCCGCCTCAACCACCAACAGAATCACCAAAGCAATTAGAAGCCACCCTTAACCAAACTAGCTTCAGTGACACAGAAGACATGGGAGTAATGTCAGATGACTCTGACAGCCCAGCAGCTCAAACTACCGAACCACAAAGTGAAGGGCAAAACAGTTCTGATGTTAGTGCCTCTAAGAATAAGAATATTGAAACAACAGCTCAGAGCAACAAATCAGTGCAAGAGAAGAGTTCTACACAGGAGCAGTCTGCAACAACTGTAAAAAACAGAGAGGAAGGAACACCTAATAAACCTGAAGGGCAGCGTGTCCCCGATTTAAAATCAATCCCGTTGCGGGTTGTCAAAGTTCCGATCAAAACCGTTCCCTTACAGAAAGCAACAGATGGCCAAAAGCCCCAGACTCAGCGAGTCACTCTGCACCAGTGGGTGTCTCAGATCGCCACTAACTCTCTCTCACTCCCCGCCCTGCCGCCGCTTCCTCCACCTAAATACGGCCTCGAGGATGACATTAGACCGAGCATAAGAAGAAAGAAGCAAATCAGACCTCCAGCTGACAGATTTGCCTGCAACGTGTGTGACAAGAGCTTCCCATATCAGTCCAAGCTAATGGACCATGAGCGAATTCACACAGGCGAGAAGCCGTTTGTGTGCACGGCATGCAACAAAAGTTTCAGAACCCAGGCATTCCTGAACAACCACCTGAAGACCCACAACGCGGTGCGTCCGTACGCATGTGGCCAGTGCGGCAAGTGCTTCACCAAACTGCAGAGCTTGACCAAGCACATGCTGGCCCACAGCGGCCAAAAGCCCTTCTACTGTGAAATCTGCAACAAGGGCTTCACGCAGTCCACCTACTTCAAACGACACATGGAGTGCCACACCAGCGAAATGACGTTCCCCTGCAAGCAGTGCGACAAATGCTTCCCAACGGCTTTCAAGCTGTCCAACCATGAGCGCTGGCACACCAGAGATCGCCCTCACATGTGTGAGCGCTGCGGGAAGAGATTCCTCGTCCCCAGCCTGTTGAAGAGACACATGGGCTATCACATCGGCGACCGCCAGTATCTCTGCTCCCAGTGCGGGAAGACCTTTGTCTATTTGTCCGACCTGAAGAGGCACCAGCAAGACCACGTGCCCAAAGCTAAGATCCCCTGCCCGGTTTGCCAGAAGAAGTTCTCCAGCAAGTACTGCCTGAGGGTTCATATGAGGATCCACACCAGAGAGCGCCCCTACCACTGCTCTATTTGCGAGAAGACCTTCACTCAGGTAGGCAATCTGAAGGTCCACATCAGGTTACACACCAACGAGCGTCCATTCAGCTGCGACGTGTGCGGGAAGACCTACAAGTTGGCCTCCCATCTCAACGTCCACAAAAGGACTCACACGTGCAAGAAGCCCTGGACATGCGACACCTGCGGAAAGGGATTCTCCGTGCCCGGCCTCCTCAAGAAGCACGAGCAGTTGCACACAAGGGATGCTAACCCCGATTTCTCTGGTAAGCGCAGACACAGGGGTAAGCACAAGAAGCACCCCCTCAAGAGGAAGTATGACGAGGAAGACGAAGGCAGTGATGATTATTGATCGAAAAAATGATATTTTGTAATAAAAACGATTGCCCTGATTAGATGGATAATGCTTATAACAGCTGATCACCCCTCATCACAATGACCCTCTGAACCATGTCATTTGAACATTTTGATAGTTAATGACTGAAAAGGAATGGACAACCATAATGCTTTTAGTTTTTAACATTTTTTTTTTTAAATGACGTTAGGATTTATTTTCTGATCAAAGAATTTAAAGGCAATCGCAGCACATTAATGCTGTTTTTCATAAATCTAGATGATGTGACACAGTAGGTTAAAATGATGGAAGTAACCTTCAGCCAACACTTACTGAGTTATGAGGTAGCTGTGAATGTCTTTCTGATCTGTTTTGGAGTTGTAGTAGTTGATGTATTTCAAACCCAAATAAACTGATAGTTTAAACTGAATATTCAGAAGCTAGCACAGACATTTAAAGAGAAAAGCATCATGTAAAAAGAACACCAAAATATGATTTCAAAGCATATGACTGTAGATAGCTTGTCTGTGTAATACATGTTGTAGTGTCACTAGGAAGCATTTCATGTTAGTTTATGTATCTATGTGGACATTGTTGTGACTCTCACTACTTTAACATCACGCTTTGTTGTGTAACCCTGTACTGTTAACATTACAACTTTGCTTTCAAATGAATTATAATTTGTTTTGGTTAGAAGCTTTTTAAGCTTTTCTTTAAAAAAATGAAACAGATGTTTTGTTGCTGTTACAGTGTGGGGGAAAAATCGAGGAAATAGGATTTTAAGTAAGAGTGGACACAATAAAAACATCCTTAACATAATGCAAACACATGACGAGGTTGCTCTTGGTTTTTCCTGAGCTATGCTGTATATATATATATATATTGTAAGCCACTAATAATTTGGCCATCCTCTTTTCTTTTTTTTTTGTGTGTGTTTATTAAAAAAATAAACTTGGTGAAAGGACTTTTGGCTGACTGCTTTTTGGCATAGTGAAACGTGATTTTATTTCACTACTGTCTACCAACCTTTTGCCTTTTAATCTTCATATGGGACTTCGGTGTTGCTGTGAAATGACGATATATATATATAATATCTATAAACGGCGTTAAGTTTCCAGTACAATCCTTGAGCCTTTCTTTTGACTTCACGGTATCGACTTCATTCGGTAATGTGTCGAAACGCTTTGGCGACTTGGAGGTATAAAAATCACATTTCCACTGGTCTAGCACGGCACGGCTTTGCCCCGCTTCGCAAGCCATAACGCTATCAGGAATTCAGTTCAGCCTCAACAGCCTCCATCTCCGCCTGGCTCCGCCCTCAACCGAGCCATGTATTACGTAAGAGCCGTCTGATTGGCTAGAATAACAGGGCGTCATTTAGGCGACGAGAGGAAGGAGCGCCATTTTGACAACAAACAAAAAAAAAAAGGAGAACTACTCACCAGTTTTCTTTAGTGTTGTTAGTGTGTTGACCAAAGAGAAAGAGAAAAAAAAAAGGACATGAACTTCCACGTGAACTGGACTGATGAAGAGACTCAGGAACTCCTCAAAGTGTGGTCTGAAGAAAAGATTCAGGTGGGCCTGGGGGAATCTGTTAGAAATGAGAGAGTTTATGGAGAGGTGTCCAGGAGACTGGCTGCTATGGAGATGTATCGTTCTGCAAAACAGTGCAGAGACAAGGTCAAGAAGCTGAAACTTGAATACAGGAAGACAAAGAAACACAGTGAAGAAAGTTGGGATATCAAAAAGAACTTCAAGTGGTACGATGCTTTGGACTCTATCATGAGGGAAGAGCCAGCGAGCAGAGAAGACCATGTACTGCCAGCCGCCATGATACAGAAGTTCATGATTTCTGACCAGGAAACAAGTAAGTTCTCTTCATTATTCTAATAGAAAATGAACATATTTAGCTTAATGCATGCTCTGCGAACACGCCTGCCCGCAGAAATGTCTGGGCCCCTGAAAGGCCCCCGTGAATAGGGCCTCCCAGGATTTAACGCAGCATATATTCAAACATAAGTTCCCTCTGCCTGCGCTCCCATCAGCCTTTGGGGCTGACTGAAAGTACGGCACTTGTTGGGGTCAAATGCCCGAGCCAGCTCCCTCCTTTTCTTCTTTCTTTCTTTATCACATCCTAACTTTGTGCAGGTCCTGATTGTAACACAACTGGCATGACAGGTAACATTAAAAAAAAAAAACATTTAAGCTGAAAAATTCAAATAAAATGTGGGGTTGTGTTGCTTCAAGAGGTTTATTTGGTGTGTATTTAAATGTAAATTATAAATGATGTAAATATAATTGGGTCATTGTTGGTTGTTTGTTGTAAAGAACATTCTTGTTTTAACAATCCGTCTGAAAATAACAACAAAATAATGATCGTCCTCGCTTATTATGGTGTCCTATGCAGATCAATAAAAATAAGAATGCAGTATAAAATTAATATTTATAGGAGAGCGGAACTAGTGTGGGTCTGTTTTGAGTTTTTTATAAAGCGATATCATTTCCTTTTAAATTGTTACAAATCTTCTTGTGGTGTGTAGCCACAAAGTGTGAACTTGGTGAAAACCCGTCTTATTTGTCTTCTCGCAGGTTTAGCCATCAAAACAGAAATTCCCGGAAGCTGCAGCAACTCCTACACGACCTCTCAGTCAGCAGAAGAAACGCCTTCGCCCACAGAGACCAAAGAAGACCCGGGTCTCTACATCGTTCAAGTGGAAGATGTTGACGTTCCGTCCACGAGCACGTCAGTGAAGTCCGCTGCCCTGCGCACGTCACTCAAAGGCAAGTCAAATCAAGTCGTAAGAGGGATACAGCCTGAGGAAAAACAAAGCTATGTGTTCACACAATACTAAACTATTGTACTATACTCAACTTTAATTCATTTCGTAAAAGTTTTTATACATTTCCTTTGAAAAAAAAATGTACCTAGTTATCTACATGAATCCTAATCTGTTGCTCTCACAGATTCGCGGTGGTCAAAAAGGGAGGTCCAAACGTTGTTGACACTTTGGGCAAATCCTGCGGTTCAAGGGGAGCTTCTCCTCAATGTGAGAAATAATCAAGTGTACGCTCGCCTCAGTGCCGCGCTGGAATCCCTCGGGTTCAGTAAAACGCCGCAGAAGTGCAGGGAGAAAATCAAAAAACTAAAGCAGGATTACAGAAGAACGAAAAACAGTGAGCAGCAGAGAAGCCGCACGATGTGGTTTTCCATAATCGATGACGTCCTCGGCTCCAACGCTGCCGCTCCGAGACGTTCGGAGACGACAGCGCTCTCACTGCCCAGTCCGACAAACCCTCTAGTGGATGTCACCGCTGACGGTAAGTAAAAACCAAACACTAAAAGAATAACCAACTAGATGGACTAGAAGTCATCTTCTGAGGATTGTTTCCATTTTGCTCACACCAGTTCTGTTTTTCATTTAAGGCAAGTTCAAGCAGCCCACAGCAGGTGTTGCTAGAGAACACATCAGCTGAAAAGTGAAGCACATGAGGGTTTATTGTGTAAACGATACAGTTCAGAAGCTTCCTCTTTTTCAGTTCCCCTTGCATTTTATTGTTCATAAAAAACACCAAGAGAAACAACTCAATGGTCAATGTTTCACTGAGTATTGCCCTGTTTGAGAGAAGAGTCGGTCATTAGATGAATAATTGAAGAGCCACTCACTATACACAAATCTCCTTCGTTATAAATTAGACTTCCTCCTTCTATTTTCCTTCGTTCTATTACAGATGAAACCTCGTGGCTGCCCGATGAAGTCCAAGTGCTGATGACCCTCTGGGCACAACCCAACATTCAGAAACAGCTTCTCCACACAGCAACAAAGAGTCAAGTCTTCAAGTACCTCAGCAGTGAGCTGGCAATGGTGGGCTTCAACAAGACAGCACATCAGTGCAGCATGAAAGTGAACCGCCTCAAAGAAGAGTACAAAAGAACCAAGGCGACAGAGCCAAACGGGGACGTTAAAAGCGAGTGGTTTGCTATTTTGGATGGAGTCCTCGGCCAGTGTGCGGGAACTTTTTCGGAAGTGGATTCATCTGTTGTGCGGTCACAAACTAAATCACCAGAAGAAGAAGAAGAACACGAGAAAGGTACGTTACTTGAAACATTCTGACTCACTGTGAGTCTGTGATTGTATAATAACAGGTGACATTGCTTTTAACAGATTCCTTGCAGGCTGTTTGGACATCAGATGAAGTCAGAGCGCTGCTCACTCGCTGGGCAGAGCAGAGCGTCCAGCAGCAGCTCACATCTGCCCCAACAACTGAGAGAGAGTTTGCTCAGCTGAGCTCTGACCTCGCCACGCAGGGCTTTGATAAGACCACCAGCCAATGCAGGTCAAAGATTGGACTGCTGAAAGAAAAGTACAGAAGGATTAAGGAACAGAAGGACTCCAACAAACAAAAAGGGGACTGGTTTGCCATCATGGATCAAGTCCTCAGTTATGGAAACCAAGAGCATGCAACCAGACAAGCAGCTGAAGTCAGACATTTAGACCAGACGTTTCTGCAGACGTCACAGCGAGAGCTTTCTGGCACAGTGGAAGTCTTGGGTAAAATCCAAAATGATAAAAAAGTTGTTTTCTACTTCACACTGGCTTACAACATATTGTTTAGAAATCTCAGTGAGGCTGCTGTAGTTATCTTCCAGACAGACTCAACAGGACTCCACAGTCATTTGGTGATAATTGCAGCAGAGATGAAAATACAAAACTGCAACAGCTTTTTCATTTATGAGATCTGTTTTGAGGAGATTTGCAATTTTCTTTTAACAATTAGTTGGTTCTTAAGATAATAAATTAATCTCTAATCAGGGCAAAGACATATGAAGCATGCTGGTTTGACATGACAGCTTGTAAAACTTGCTGTTGGATTCAGCCATCTTGATTCAAGTCAATTAAAAATTGGGTTAAACATTTGGGTCGGTGAGCCCGTTTATGTTGGACTGGCTGCCGGTTTGACCCCTGATTCTGACACCATTTGGTGCATTCCTTCACTCTCTCTCCCCGCACACGTCCTATCAAATAAATCATCAAATTCACATTATTACGGTTATTATTTCATGACTCGTTCCCCATTTGCAGGTCGCAGCTTGTCCGTCTCCTCGCTGTGTCTCCTGGTTCCCACGCTGCGTCTCATGTGTGGCTTCGCCTGGCAAGTGGTCCAGCGTTGTAACGTGATGCATTATGGGAAGGTGGAGGAGCTGGTGAGGGTGGCGACGGAGCTGGCTCCAGATCTGCTGACACCCAGGGAGAAAGTACAAATCCTGCTTCGACTTAGGGCTAGGGTAAGACGCGATGCATGTCTTTCTCTTCAGTTATCTCTTTGTTTCTTGATTTCTTTGTAGAGCTAAAACAAGTTTTTTGTTTTTTTTAAAGGTTGGTTGAGTGGTTTTCAAACTTTTAAGATTTTCAACTCTCTAAGCCAGTCTATATACTCCTATATAACATTTCATAAAGCCTTTTTGAGGTTACACACAGTGTCAGACAAACAACAGCAGATCTACAGTATTAGAACTGCCTGGTATGCTCTCTGTTTCAGGTGGTGTTGGACTTGTGTGCCAGAGAGATCACAGCCAACCAGTTGAGCATCCAGCCTCACCTGACGGTCATTAAGAACATCACGACTGGCTGCACATGTAATCAGGAGGTAAGTCTCCAGCTCTGGTGGAATATTAAACTCAGCTAGAGTGACTCAGATACATATAAAAGCTGCCGACGCAGCAAGATGTTCGTACTGCCTCCATGGCCACTCCCGTCATACTCCAAAGAAAATGTCCATATTTTATATATGATTCTTTAATATCTATAAGGTTTATTGTTTTTAAGTGTCTTGACAGTAGGAGTTGCTACATTTCTGACAAATTCCTTCTATGTGTTAACTTTTGAGTTGTTCTAGAAATATATGTTTTAAAGTAATTTGTAACATCAGAATAGCAAATTATAAGAGTGCAGTGCTGGTGAAGAATGTACGTAATGTTTCATAAAAAATCAGGGATTCTCTGACGCTCTGATGTCATGGTAGGCACAAGCCAAGCGGCGGCTAACATTAGCTTAGCTCCTTTCGAGGTGCCCCTTTGTTTAAGATAACAACTTCTCCAGTGTATATTGTTATTTATGGGAGCCAAATTATCAAATGAGCAAAAGTAAAACGACCATAGATTGTCTTAAAATAAAAAAATCTCAGGCTTTTCTGTAGACATGAAAGAAAATGTTCCAAAAAATATGCACTTGGTAAAAATTATTTGATGTATTCCTAGGTTTATGAGTGTTGTTCTTTATTTTATATGACTGAGTATCAAACTAGACAAAGGAAAGTTGTTTAGCTTTCTTTCTCGGTATGTTTTTGTTTCATGTTTTACAAATGGTTTGACCGGAGCCAGATCATGCTACAACCATAGCAATCACATCTCTACAGGGTTAGTCGTATTAAGCTGTCATTTCCCTTTAGATCATCACACTGCTCAATGGTCAGTCATCAATACTCAATACCAAATTCAGGTATCTGAATTTAAAAAAAAAATGGCTTCAGAGCACATAACTGAGAGCAGTGTAGTGTTGAGTCTTGTATCAGATCCAAATTGCTTTACTGTTTCGTAATTTTTAAATGCAACTTTGAATGTAAGTATGTTTTGAAAAAGAAAACTTGTGATGTTGAAAAGCTTTTTCTACATAGAGGGAAACAGAAAATAGTGATTGTTTAATAGTTCACATTACAGCAAAGGTCACAGCAGTAGATTTAAATAGAAATTAGGACACTCCACACGTCACCTTTGTTCCCTCAGCATGGCTAAGCTGTGTCTGTAGACGGACACTGAACTGATGCTGTGATTGGTTCGCTGGGAGGACAGACTTGTATGTTTCTAATAAAACAGAAGGAAAAGGTTGCCGAACTGCGCATTCGAGGTCAAAGGGCAGCTTTTGAAGTCCAAAGGAAGTTGTAGTTACCCTTTTAACCTTTGTAGTCCTTTGAAAGGTTATTGAGGACATGTCCAGCTCACTTTGCCCGAGGCACTGATCTCCCCCCCACCCCCCCAGGGGAGAGCCATGTATAGTCTAGCCTTTATGAATGCACTTCGATTTTTCACCTTTGCCTCTTTATTCCCAAAGGATCTCAGCCCAGACGGATATCTTCTTGATGTTTAATTTATATTTAATGACATCTAGATTTTGGAGATGTCATTCGCACTGCTCTTAATCTAATTTCCTGTGTTAGTAAAGTGTTTTGATTCATGGTTTTTATGGTCCAGTTCCTCTACAAGTGGCAGTGACTGCATCTATTGATGTCATTATACTGAATTTATTACGGAATATTTCAGCAGGAAGCATCTGCGTGGAAAGTAAAAAGAGGAAGAATGCATCGGCCGAAATGTGGTCATCAGCAAACATTCAGCAATAGTTTAGCTTTAATTCATGTCAATAAAAAGATTTCTGCATACAAGTACAGTCAGCATCCGTGTCATATGTGTCGACATCATTGTCTACCTCAGTTTGCACCTTTTTAAATGAAAATGCAAAACCATGAAGACGAATATCAGACGGATTGTTTTGACTTCCTAAGCGATGTGCTTATTTTGATGAAACTCAGAATCATGAGTGCAATGTGTTGATTGGTCTCTAGGGACACAGAATCTATCTCAATAAACTAATATGTTGAATGTGTCATCCCTCAACAGGAACGAGAGGAGCTGGAAAATTCAAAGACAAACTTTATGGAGGTCATTCAGAGACTGCTGGAGGATAAAGAAGAAAGAAAGATGTTCTTCAAGGTCTGACATTCTCAACTCTGTTACCTAGATTCAAGTGATTTCATTGAGTGACTTTAATAAATAAAAATAGTCAACATATGGTTGAAATATGACATTTGTTTCATTTTTCTGACACTCTAAAAGACTACAACTAGGCGGGTTCACTAACATTTCACCGTCTTCTTCTTCCAGGAAGTCTTTCCTCTCCATTACGGCCAGCAGTATGAAGCCAAATTAAAAACATTAGTGTGGAAGTTCATCTCTAGACTTGACAGTCTTCTACCTGTTCCAGATATAAAACAGGTACTGAACACTATTGGTTATTTAACGCTGTTTCACGGTTTGAATCTAGGATGTTTCTGTGTATCAGATCATGTTCAGAATTACTCAAAAACATTTAGAATGTGCAGTCACCAAACGTACTGTAACTGTATGACGAGCCCGGAATATAAAGAGTTCATGTTTATGATGTGTTCTGCACATTCTTTACAGACTGCTGAGTGGCTCGGCTCTGCCCCCGCTGTCATGGAGGAATGTGGACGGCTGGTTTTGGAGCCAGCCGAGCTGAAAGCCCTCTTCAGTTTTCAACAACAGCAATCAGGATTCACCAACAAATGTGAGTCGCCTTCTTACTGTGCGGTGGTAAAGAAGAAAAAGAAACTCAGCTGCTCTGAATCATCTAGTGAAACATGAGAGAAACCATTCTTCCAACATTTACTCCAAAGTGACGTTTGTCATTTTTGAGACAGAAGCTAGAGCATGAAGCAGGCTTGGCTCATGGGAATACACCAAAATGTTTAAACTAAGCTTCTTCCTATTTGTGTAAAGCAGAAGAAACGGGTAGATTAAGAAGGACCATCATGCATGGGCTTTTTTTTTCTTCTTAAAAACATCAAATGTCTCAAAATACAATTGGCACACATCCACTTCCACATATATGTGATACCCCAAGGACAGAGTGTTGACATGAAATGAGGATCTGGATTCAACCATGACATCTGAACAACGTGCTGTTACGTCACCTTTATGAATGGTACGCTTACATAGTTGAATGCTGCTGGTTTTGCTGGAGCTTTATTCTTTACATATTTTTTTTTAATACTTTATTAATCCCTGAGAAAAAATCTGGTTTACACTCTGTTTTTTAGAGACATGCTTCTCACACACATAAACAGGACCCTTCATATTTTTGTCCGCACTGGGGCTTGATCTGGCGACCCTCCGGTTCCCAACCCAAGTCCCTACAGACTGAGCTACTACCGCCCCCATGTCATTCAAACTAACATGCAGACAATTTAACATCTTGACCCTTCGCAACGAATGTTCACCGCTCATCAAATGACGTGTGTTGAGAGTTTTGTTTTTTCTACCTTCACAGATCGTTCCCATACTGGAAATATGTTTTTGCCAAGACTTTCTCTTCCTCCCAAACCAAACCAAGAACGTTCTTCAGAGCAACAGGGTTTGTCTGCAGTTGACAAAGGCGATGGACACTTTTATTGTAGCAAGGACGAGGAGCCTGTTGAGGAAAACACAAATGCTGTTACACCGACTCAGCAAGACTGCAACAAAGCAGATGAAGTCCTGATGCTGAAAGATGAAGAAATGAAAGAGCTCACCACTGAAAACAGTTCAAGTAAGCAGCCAGTCTTCAGATCATTGTTTCTGCAGTAAATATTCAAATATAACAATGGTGACTTTACATTTCAACCAAAAAACTGCAGGACTTATTACACAGAAATCTGCACTCTTTATTCCAATAAATATAAAACTGAAATATAAAAATTGCCTCTTTCAGATTCCACCAATCATACGCCTTTAGGACAGCAGACTTGCTTTCTGTGCTCATACTCTGACGACCAAGTCACAGGTCTTATGCGGCACATGAGGGAGGCGCATCCCGTTCAAAAACCCAGCAGACTTCAGCCAAAAGAAGAAGAGACGGATAAAGCCTCTAAGAAAGCGAGCGCAGACACGTGCGCGTCTGAGACCAAGAGCACGGCATTCCCTTGCGAGTACTGTGGGAAGGTCTTCAGGTATGTGTCGAAGCTGCGGGGCCACATGAAGACACACACACTGCCGTTCCACTGCGACAAGTGCGACAAGAAATACGCCTCGATGTCCTCCCTGTACGTCCACCAGATGAACCACACGGGTGAGCTGCCGTATTTGTGCTCGCACTGCGGTCGAGGGTTCAAGACCTCCGGCAGCCTGAGCGCGCACGTCCACATACACACAGGAGAGAGACGCTACAAGTGTCACATTTGCGGGAAGACGTCAATCCAGCATCTCGCGAGACACATGCGGATGCACCGCGGGGAGAAGAACTACCTGTGCACAGAATGCGGGAAGGCCTTTCTCTCCTCCGGGGAGTTGAAGCTACACATGAGGTATCACACCGGCGAGCGTCCGTACAAGTGCAAACACTGCGGGAAAGGTTTCGTAGCAAAGTGCCTTTTGACGGTTCACATGCGCAGACACACAGGGGAGAGTCCTTACAAGTGTTTAGTGTGCCCGAAGGCGTTTCATACTTTGAGGGCACAGAAAAAACACATGAAGATCCACTCCAACTTAAAGTCGTTCCAGTGTTTGAAGTGTGGTAAAATATTCAGGCATGCGGACACTTACAAAATGCACGTTAAAACACACAAATGAAAGAAGAAGCTGGGGTTTTGTTATGAGAAGATGAAAATATTCTGATCTTATCTATCGGGCAGTGTGGGTAATTATCAGGAGTAAGCCTTTTAAACACATGAATACACTTAATAAACGCTCCCTGCATAAGTAGAGTAGCTCAGTGAATGCATAAAGGAGCAAGGTAGTTTATGCAAAGCCGCTCTTTTAAAACAGAAATCTAGTGCCGAGTTAATTTTTGGATTTTACGTGAGCCACAGATACTATGAGAGAAATTGTTCTTTCCCTAGACCATGGGATGGGCAACTTTGGTCACATCAAGCGCCACATTCATTTAATTCTCACTGCCCGGGGGACCAAATTGTAGAATACAAAAATGATTACAGTCAATTTTGTCTGAAATTTAACTCAACATAAAACAGTGATCAAATATTATTATGGACATATTTCTGGTTTTCATGATTTCATGGCAGATTTTGTCATGTTTTCTTCATGTTTCCAATTCATTGATATGTAAAAATTGACCTGAGGACCACGTTGAGGGTTGATGGGGGCCGCATGTGGCCCCCGGGCCGCCACTTGCCCACCCCTGCCCTAGACAATCGGCATCCTCGTTCATGCACGGCCTGCTCCGACCCCGCCTCAGCGGCAAGGAACTGTGGACAACCGGAACACGAGGAATAACAAGGAAAAATCTTGCCTGCATAGTATCCTATATGCTCTTTTATAAAGCGTCTTGAGATAACAGTTGTTATGAATTGGCACTATTCAAATAATGATTGATTGATTGTTCATGATTCAAATGATGTGTTTATAATTTGACAAAGTCAAATAAACAAGCAGACTTTCTTTCATTCAGGAATACCAGGTGCAGTTTTTGAAGGATTGGACACTTTTAACCGCTTTCATCTTACAATATGCCTGTGCAAATAGTTTTGATTTCTCTTTTTTTTATTTTATTTTTTATTTTTATGTCTGCTCAAATTTTGCCTAAACCCCAGTTCAGTAAAGATGAGAGCACATTTGCTTTATAAAGGTCACTTAAAGGTCAAACATAACTTGAATTGCTCTTCACTTGATAAGCCAAAGGGTGCATGCTGCAATGTTCATTCAATGATTCAGCAGATTAAATATTATTTCACCAAAACTAAAGTGTACTTCACTGATTAAACACACACTAAGTTCTACTGACTCAGCATGAGGAGTACTGTTGAACCTGTTGAAATAGTTTTAAAAGTCTTGAGACCTTTACAGTCAGGTCAAGTTACAAAGCTACACCAGTGTTGAAATATAACGTGCAAATCTATGCCCTCCCTTAAAGCTTCTGCAGGGAACTTTTTGGTTTGTGTTGGTTTAGGCAAACCCAGCGGACGAATGATGGCGGGTAAAAAAAGAATCTTGCTTCTATTTAACTTCAAAAGATTTACAGTGAGTGAAATGTTTTAGTGTGGAAGAAGTAAACAAAGACTCTCCTCATCTGACACTGACCCGGTGACTCGGTCTTGGTCTGATGGTTGTTTTCTTTTGCAGGGCATCTACAGGCATTTGTATGATTTTCAGTCTGTTTCATAATCAGCCAAAAACTCCTCCCCATGCGTGGACGCGTTGGTGTGTATAGATGGCTAGTTGATCTTTATTTATTTTTGCCATCATTTACCCAGGACCAGATAGAAATGAGCTTGTTAGCTAAATCTGGTAAAAAAAAACATCTTTTTCTCTTCTGAGACTCATTTTATTTTGTGCATTGTCCCTGATTAAAATAAACTACTAAATTAGAGGAAAATTCAGACCTGCAAAGAACTAAAACAACATATAAAAGTCAATTTTAGTTATATTCAATCAACAAGTATTGGTTCAGTTTTTTTTGTAAAAGTATCCATATATTCATAAAACAATAATAAATGAAACACCTCTTGCTCTTAAAGCAACAGTCCACAGAAATGATTAGTTTCCCTTCATGAAGAAATCCTTTCTTAAAAACTTATAACGAATCCTCAACATTTGTCCCTGTACTCATGGCTTCATTGCAAGGACAACTTTGTTCTGTATTCAGTTTCTCCTGTTCCTCTACATCCATTCGGAGTGGTACCATGGCATGCAAGTTTGGGTCTGCCTTAGCGTCCCTTTTCCCTCTCTTCTCACACAAACGCACAGCAAGTTGTGACACTAGTAAAATAGTCCCGATGGTAATGAGCATGATGGCAGTGCGAAAGGGGAACAAGCGATATCGGTGTCCGTCGTCCTGTATTTTGTCCCATGGCAGAGGCAGCAAGTCAGGGAGTCCGATCACAGGTTCCCCGACCAGAGCCCTTAGTAGTACTGCTACCACGAGACCAGATAAGGCTCCATATTTGTTTGTCCACTTTGATAAGTAGAAGATGCAAGTCACTTGGGGAGTCATCATCGAATACAAAACATCCGCACTGACGATCCAGAAAAGGTGGATAGAACTTGTTGTCATGGCCAGGCCTGCTCCCATCAGCCCGCACAGGAAGATTGATACTTTAACAACCAAAATAATTGTTTTTTCTGATGCCTGAAACAGAGGAAATAATCTATAAGCCATTGAGTTAATTTTCATTTAACTAAAATGCAGTTTATAACACATTGTTGACTTTCTAAAATAAACAAGGGAGTGACACATGCCTAAAATACCTGTAAACGTCACGCATAAAATACCATGAGATCAATCAATTAGTCAATTGGTTAGCATTAAATTCAGCAAAAGATTAGCATTTTAAATGATTTAGGCTCGTAGCATTCCCTTATTCCTAGGCGGGAATGTGTGTTTTGTGCTAATTAGCGAGCTAAAGCTTGAACATGGCTCTTGCTTCATAGCATGTTAGCATTGTCGTTTTCAGCATCTTAGCATCTCAAAGTCATGTAGGCTAAGTATTTCTTTAGCAGTCCATCACAGCTTTACTATGCATTGTTTTCACATTGTAGTGCTGTGAAATCGAGCAGTATTTTTTTATACAGCACCAGATCTTAATCAATAAAAAAGTTTTCTCATGACTTTTAAACTATAGCACCGCTAGTCTACAGACAGAAAAAAGTATTTTGAGGAAAAAGATAGAAAATTGCCAATGTTAAGACACTCTTTGCAGCGTGGATCTGCAAGGAAAAGGGGACAAAAAAATGAAGCAAAACCCCAGCATTCAGAAAATATAGGCTGAATATGCAAGCAATAAGCAGTTATTGGCATGCTCTGGCCCACTTTAAATACCCACCAAGATCACACACACAAATACACACAAAAGAAACCTTGTGTGAGGCGTTACCTGTTTGTAGATAATGTTCTTAAATATATTTCGGCCCAGTTGAGATGCAGCAGACAGAAGTGCAGAGTCAACTGATGACATCACAGAGGCAGCAAGCGCTCCCATACCAACAAGTGAGACGAAGACGGGGCAAAGATGCTGAAGGGCTATTGGCAAGATCATACCAGATTTGCCCTGTTCAAACGGGCTGGGTGAACCGTAGGTCGTCTGGTTCCAATCTGACAGACATTAAGCACTTGTAAATAAAACAACACCATGAGACTTGAGTCTTAAAGTAATCTTTGAGAGGGATCATGTCGGAGATTAAGACCACACTGACTGCCAAATATACTAAATGGTTTGAAAAAGATAGTTGAAAATAGGTACTGGTAGATGCTGCTGCTGCCCCAATGATAAGTGATGGGATGCCGAGGAAGGGGCATAATACTGCTCCAGCATAGCAGGTGATCTTAGCTTGGGCATCTGTGGCTGTGGACAGGACTCTCTGGTAGAAAGCTTGGTAGCAAATTCCTCCAAAGGCCTTTGAGAGTAAAAGAGACAGGATTTACTGGATAATTTAACAATGTGATGAACATGAAATGGTTTAAAATAGCTGTCCTTGAAAAACTTTAGTTAATGTTGTTTATGCTATACCAATGTCGTCTATTGACCACTAAAGAGGTGTGAAACAGAAGATATGTTTTTAATATATGTAATCTGGCTATTAATATAATATATCCCTTACCAGAAGCAGAACGTCATCTATCCATCGACCCGATTGTTCCAGCTCCAGCGTGCCGAGCCATGGCTCCTGGTACAACTTGGTGACCGCAGCAACAGTGATGTTAGCTGAGGTGGGGCTTGTCAAGATAAAAGGCACACAGAGCCACTGGAAACAAGATATAGAGTTACAAAATCAGAATATAAACTGTGGTGCTTTGAGCCAAGTATTGATGTCTATGTGCTAACAAGGGCAATGCTCACAAGTTGATGTTTAGCAGCTCTGATATTAAGCACGTAGGCATGAAGAAGTTTTGCCAATTAACAAAAAACACAATGATGTTAAATTCTTCTTTCTTCCTTTTTGGTGCTGGTTCATTAGCATAGCCTGGGTACCTGTGAAATCTTAAAGCTATGCTGCCAGCTTCAAGTGGAAATTTGAGGAACCACATTTTTTTTGCACTTTGCATTTAGATTAATGGTTGGAGTTTGTTACCATTTAAGGTGGGGAGTGGATTTCTGCACCACATTCCCTGGAAAGCCTTTTTCAAGTTTTCAAGCTTTGAACCAAAATCTACAAATATGAATGTTGATGTGGTGGTAGACCAAGAGTCATGGAGTAACCAAAATCAGTAAGATTAATTGTCTGAGGATCTTAGGCTAGTAACCATCCTTGATTGCTTTGAATTTCCCCAAAAATCAAATTTTTGTACCAAGCCCAGGAGCATGAGGGTGAGCTGGATGACATCGGTATAGGCCACGGAGTACAGCCCTCCCATTAACGTATAGAGGACTGCCACAGAAGCAGAAATGCTCACAGCCAGTGGAGACGAGATATCCATGACCACACTTACCGTCCCTCCTGTAAACATAAACAGTTTGACACCCATAAGTTTCTCCAAACCCAAACTCAGGTGTTGAAAGAATAAAATATGATTGATGCAATTTAATAATAATTGACTACGTAGCCCATTTTAATACCTAAGTTGTTGTCATTGATAGAGAAAATGTGTTTCTGACTCACCCAGTGCACCAAGAATACATGCTATCCACAAGATATCACCAATGAGGGCAGGAATGAAAAGAACAGCGGATACAGTGTTGCCATACTTCTCTTGAAACGGGTCCATGAGGGTGACATAGTTCTTTGACCGGATCGGTGTGACAAAGAAGAGTGCACCTGAAATCACAAAAAAATAATCCTTATCTTAACTTTGAACATTTTTAATTTTTTTTATTTTTCCCAGAGTACAAACAAAACCCTTCAACATACAGTTTGAATGTAAACAGACAGCGAATAGTCCAGAAGTAAATGTCTTCATTTACACTTGTTAATGCCCCATATATTAAAAAATAACCAAATTAGCAATAGATATCATCCGTGGACAATTTTGAATGAGAAGTTCTGTCAATATTCATAGTTTTTATTGAGCAGTTGTTTGTTTCATCTTATTGCATCCAAATAAGGGCTGCTGTGGCTCAGTTGGTAGAGTCGGTCGTCTCTCAACCAGAAGGATGAGGTTTCGATCCCCAGCTCCTGTAGCAACATGTCTGAAGTGTCCTTGGGCAAGACACACAACCCCGAATTGCACCTGCTGCTTCGTTGGTGGGGTTTGAATGTGTATGAATGGGATTAGTTACTTCTGATGGTCTTACTACATAGCAACCTCTGCCATCAGTGTGTGAATGGGTATAGTGACATGCAGTGTAAAAGCACTTTGAGTAGTCAGAAGACTAGAAAAGAAGAATGTTTTTGACCTCACTCACCTATAATCATGTTAATGGAAAAAGCAATGGGTCCGGTTGCCCACACCAGCCCCTTTGTTGGATCGTAGACCACTTCAGCATTTCCCAAAATATAACCTCCTCCCACCCAAGTGGCTGCAAAACATCAAAGAACAAAGGTTGTATTGTTTAAGGGGTAAGTGTTCTGGCCTTCCTTCATTTTAGCTTAAAGAAAACATCAAGGAGACATTTTACACAGTGTTGGATCATATGAAATACTGAGAGAAAACAGCGCCTATGGCTGGCAGACAAGCCAAAACAATATTCTACTATAAAGTTACAGCTCTCGCTTTAATTCAATCTAAATCAATCAATCTCTCCATCTTTATTTGTATAATGCCAATTAGTAACAAATGTTATCTCAAGACACTTTACTACAAGAGCAGGTTTAGACTGTACACTTTGTTGTATTAATTCAAAGGTTTTATTTGCAATTTTTTCAGGATATCAAAGTACAAAAAAATAATAGTTTTTTACAATATACAAAAACAATTGTGTTAGCAGTATCAGGTGAAGCAAAATAATACATGTAAAAAAAAATACAAACGAAGAGGAAGATAAGTAATGAAATGATGTTCATCACTTGTTAATTCATGGAATTAAAGGCATTCATATACAAAAGACATTTCTCTGAGACCACTGAAAAACAGATGATTTTTATGATTAATTTGATTTATTTGCCATTATTATATTATTATGTTATATTTCTACCTGTCATAGTAAAGATGCTGACCCAGATGTTAAGGTTCCGCCCTCCAACCATTGTTACTTCACTGCGGTTTCCAGTGCACTTCTTCTCTTCCCGTTTAGACTTTCTGGATGCCCAGATACCTGTGCCCAGTACGATCATGTAAAACACTCCTATGGACAGCAGGCCTGGCCAATTCACCGCCATCGTTAGTGTCTAAGGTATGGACAGAAAATTAAAAAATGTTAATTTTTATAAATTAACATTGCCAATACCACTGCCATTAAAATAAAAACCAATGAAAAATGATTTTACGCTCAGTAAAAACCATACAGTTAAACCGGTAAAACAGTTACAGACTCAGTAAAACAGACTCAGTAAAAGCCTCAGTAAAAACCATGCAGTTAAACCAGTAAGACAGCTACAGAAGATTGTGTTGTGGTGTTGATGAATGATACAGTTATTAAAATGTGTCTTTCATAAATGTGTTTTATTTGTAAAGGTCTGTTTCTAAAAGCAGGACCCTGAGATTTAAGATGCAATTCTATATATTTTGTCTGCAGAATGCTAAAATGCTAATGTTAATGCTAATTGTAAAAATGTTGTTATAATATATAATTTAAAGGTGCACTATGTAGTTTTGGTAGAGAAGTGTGAAAGTTGGAGAAATGTACAGATTCTGTGGTTTATGTTCATAATTCTATACACAAACTGTCCTCAGAGGAAAAAGTGGCCCTTGGAACACTGCTTGAAGGTAAAATATGATGTGAGAAGTTATGGTGGGGGGCAAATCTATTTTGAATAGCGCTCAAAAGCTACTTTATGTTCGACACATATCATATATATATATAGCTAATTAATCATTCAGAAATGCAGAATAAAGACTAACATTGATCCAGATAGTGTCTGGAGGAATGGAAAACTCTGGAAACTATTTCTTGGCAGTGCTTTTCTCTGATCACTTCTTACTCCCTGACCTGGTCGCTCCAAAATGTTTCCTCGACTGACCTACACCAAATGTCCATGAGAATAGATAAGTCTTGGAACAGGTGTTGATTATTAACTGCATCTGCGAAATCACAAGTTAGCTCTTTGGCTTTGAATCAACCAAATTGTAACATTTGCACGTATCCCTTTTACCTTATCAAAAGACATTTTAATTTAAAATAGAAGAACAAGAGGCAGAATAAATGTACTATCAATGTGGGGTTTTTTTGCTACTGCAACACAACTCACCCAAAACACATATGAACATGCATTCACAAATATGCCTTCAAGCGGAGACATATGTAGAATATTAAATGCAAAAAACAATTTGACGTTAATTCAATTGACATTGAAATTGGCATTATTTGAGTATGGCAGATGATAGCAGATTTTTGTGCCAAATGTGTTTTTTCCATTGATAAATATAACAGTTATAAATCAAATATGCAAAGTTCAATTCTTTTAAATCTGCTGTGAGATTCTGTAGGATTCTTGTAAAGTTGAGACAACTGAATCGTTTGTTAAATTTTATTTTTACATATTTTATGCCTAGAAATGATACCAACATCAATCCAAGATGCAAGATGAACTTTTTGCAACACACTTTACTTAGAAAATACCATAGGATTGAAGATGTTTTCTGGAATATCTGCGCCTTCTGTTTGCTTTCTTATACAACAGTTGGTCTGAACATTTGGGATGAATTTTTTAAAAAGTCATCTAAGATAAACTAATGGTCTAAAAGTAATAAAAGGCTGTTATTCATACAAAGATCAATACTGTCCTATCACTACAAGATTAAAGGAAAATATTTCTCTGAAAAATATAACTATTCAGTGTTTTCATTACCTGTATTGCTCTTAGATTATGTTGAGATGGGTAAAAGTATCAAAGCCAACACCTACTCCTCCTGTGTCTGTAAGGGAGCGTTGTTGTAGTTTTAACCTTTTTTGCTCTAGTGTGTTTCAACTAACCACTCCTCTAGTATAAAGTTTTGCATTTCTGATCCCACCCAGCTTTACTACTGGATTTGAAGCCGTCTCAAGACATGACGTTAAAACTAGCAGAATGCTAAGACTGCTTGTTTTATCATCAAGTGTACTTGTCAAAAACCACAGAGTAACTGTGAAAATTAGAAAGTCACATACATAGAACATGAAGGGAAGTTTGGTTTATATTTGGTTTGCAGGCTAGCATTCAGCAATTCTAGCAAGCTGGAGGTCATGTTATCTAGCTTCCTGTGGTGTGGAAAAATAGGATTTTATGGAAGTGCAAAAACCTGACTGACAGAGGGAGGGTGGCAGTGTACTGGAATGTACAAAGTAAAACAGTATCTGTTGTGCAGAGGCTTGAGGCTTATCCCAGCCTGTAGTTCTTGTTGTTCTTGTTGAGTCTTGCCAAATTGAATTGTGGGACTGCAAAACAACGCATGTATGGAGGCCATGGTCCTCCAAGCGGGAAGCCCAGGTTCAAATCCGATCTGTGGCTCCTTTTCCCACATGCATTCCCCACTCTCTCTCTCTCTCTCCCTGACTTCCAACTCTATCCACTGTCCTATTTCTCCATTAAAGGCACAAAAGCCCAAAAATAAATCTTTAAAAAAATTTAAAAAAATAAAATGTGGAACAGCAGTCATAAATATAATTTTCATGTTCAGCACTCTGTGATTTGGTTTTTAATTATTTGTATTATCTAAGCACTATAGTTTTCATCATTTAATACTCTAGTGACTTTATTAGCAGAAACACATGTTTTTTTTTTACTTGAGGAAAATAGGAAGACAAATTTTACATTGTAGAATCAAATATTTCCAAATGAAGCAGAGGAGGTCACATTCACACACAGGAATTAGCAGGGTATAGTAGTAATATTACTAATTATAATAAATTGGCATTTTGTCTATAAATACAGCTTCACAGTACTGATAGCACAGCTGTTACCTTTTATAACTTCATATTGACGGTTGTTGAAGCCCTTGCAAGGAGTTATTCTGGGGTTTTTGAAACAGACTCAGATTAATACTTAATGCCTTTGTGTGAGCTACAAAAGCAAACAAAACCATCAGCAAGAAGATTGACTGTAACTACCTTTTTCTTTTTTTAAGTTATGTTTCTGGGCCATTTTTGCCTTTATTGGATGTGAAAGCTAAAGAAATACAGCAAACGTTTGGAGGAGAGAGTGGGGGATGACACGCAGCAAAGGGCCCCCTAACGATTTTTTTAAATGACTGCCATCACCTCGGTGTTGTTTGAGGAAATGAACTGCTTACTGCCCAAACAGCAGATGTTTACTTTTCAGCGCCATGCGATTCACAGTGATTGATTTGATCATTGTTAATAGAAAACAGGATGATAAGTAGTTTAGTCAGAAAACACTACTACATTTTCAATGGTAAAGACTCGAACGTTAGGGATATTTCTTACTGTTAGAACAGAGCAGTAAAAAGAGTTTTCACTAGAAAACAAAAAATAAAAGGTTCTTACAGAAGGTTCTTAAACGAATGTGGAACTACAGAACAGATATTCCCTTCTGTTGCAGAGCCCTGGATTTTTATCTGGTTCTCCATCCTCAGACACCAGGGTAAGGACTGAAAGCATATAAAAAAAAAGTAAAAGGCTACAGGGAAAGCTAAAGCCTGGGCTTGAGACTCTGATTGTGGGTGACTTTGCTGTTAAAGCTGTACAAAGGATGTGCAGTAAAAACACAGAAGTACTGTGTTTTCCCAGAGATATGGTCTCTGATTTAGCAGAAAGGATCCTGCCATGCATGGCTGACCATCCAAATGTGAAGAATGTCATACTGCACATTGGGTCAAATGATGTCACAAAACAACAATCTGAAGTCTTGAAGCAGGATTCCACCGGTCTGCTAAGAAGGAGGAGAGACCTAAAGAGGAGAGACATCAGAACCAAGAGGAGGGGTCTCCACCCACCTTCGACCCCCTCACCAACACCTGTGAAGTCACCACCCTTGCCCCCTCGAACCCCGATCAGATCATCATCTCCCTCCTCCCCCCACCTGGAGTTAACTGACCAGATGAAGGAGCTGGTCAATGCTGGATTAAAAAGTACCGTCCCTCCCGTCCCTCCGCGGGTGCGTCATGTTTTGTCTCCTCAGCTTGATAAGGATGAAATGCAGAACGTTCAGAGGTCAAACTGATGTGTTTTGGTGTCCAGGCTGCAAGGATATCAGCAGTCATGACTCTCTCCAGGATAAGCCGGGGCCCTGCACGTCAATAGGTTCCAAAATCTCTGTGATGATAGGTAATAGAAGAATAAAGGGGACTCTGCCAAGAAACAAAAGGCAGTTATGTGATTTTGCAAACTTGTCAAACCTAGCATCCATTCCTTTTAAGCCACAACCTGTGCCAAAAAACGTTAGCAGATGAAGCTTCTAGGACCCTAAAGCTGGCTCTACTAAACATTAGATCACTGGCAGGGAAATAATTTTTAATCAATGATTTTAACAATAACAATGCAGCTGTTCTTATCGAGTCAACCCCTCCCAACTTCAGTTTTGTAAGCGAGGCTAGAGTGCATAAGAGAGGAGGAGGAGGAGTTGCAGTTTTGTTTAATGACTCCTTCCAATGTAAGCAATTATGTTTTGGAAATTTTGCTTCTTTTGAATATGTGGCCCTTCTGTCCACCCCCAGAGTCATGTTCCTAATTATTTACAAGCCACGTAAATACTGTGCAAACTTTTTCGATGATTTCACTGAACTGCTGTCTGTGATTTGTATTGACTTTGACTGTATTATTATTGTTGGTGATTTTAACACCCATGTTGATAACCCCCAGGACAGAGGGACTAAAGAACTGTTTCACACTCTTGATAGCTTTGGGCTGACTCAACACATGACAGAGCCCACACACAACAGAGGGCACACTCTGGACTTAATCATCTCAAAGGGCTTGGACATCTCCAAGGTTGTTGTTTCAGATGTTGCCCTCTCTGATCACTCCTGTGTTTTATTTGAGAGTACTATGTCAGTGTACAAAAGTATTCAAACAAAAGTGATCACAAAATGGTGTATCACTGAAAACACCTCCTCTTCCACAGTTGCCCTGTCCTGGGGCTCAGTCAGTGAGTTGGTAGATAACTTCAATTCTAAAATCACAAATGTTATTGATTCCATTGTTCCCACTAAGGTGAAGGTTGTCTCTGGTAAGAAAAAATCTCCATGGAGAAATTCGACACTGGTAAGAAACGGAAAAAGAGATTGTCAAAAAGCTGAACACAGGTGGCGTAAAACTAATCTCCAGATTCATTATGACATCTACAAAGAGAGACTTCACATTTATAATTCACAACTGAGGAATGCAAGGCAATCTTTCTTCTCTGACATCATCACCAGAAACAATAATAATGCTCGTGCCCTGTTTGCTACTGTTGACAGGCTAACAAACCCTCCTGTGTCAATAGCATCTGAATTTCATTCTACCAGGGCCTGTAACACATTTCCCACCTTCTTTACTGAAAAAAATCCAGATAATTAGACAAACTGTGAGTAACTCATCATCAGGATCAGGATATGTGCTGTGTCCATTTAAAACCAACTTAAGCACCATGACACAATTTAATCAAATCAACCTTAAAAACCTGGAGGACATTATACAACAATTAAATTCCTCCTCAGTTTCCCAAGTCATGGCTCCAGATCTGTTACAAATTGTAGACCTGTCTCTTCTCTCAGTTGTCTTCCTACAGGCCCTGAACACAGCAGTCATCAAGCCACTATTAAAAAAGAACAATCTAGACATGTCGATAATGAACAATTACAGGGCCGATATCAAATCTTCTTTTTTTAAGTAAAATAATCGAAAAAGCTGTTTTTCAACAGTTAAATAACTTCATGACATTGAGCGACTGTTTCGATGTCTTCCAGTCAGGTTTTAGACAAAATCACAGCACTGAGACAGCTCTGGTTAAAGTGTTTAATGGCATCCGTTTAAACACAGACAGTGGCAGAACCTCAGTCTTAGTTTTACTTGATCTCAGTGATGCGTTCGACACAGTTGACCACAATACATTACTCGACCGACTGGAAAACTTGGTGGGAGTTTCTGCCACAGTACTAAACTGGTTTGAATCCTACTTAAAGGACAGGGACTTCTTTGTGTTTATAGGTAACTTAAAATCTGAGCAAACAAAAATTACTTGTGGAGTTCCCCAAGGTTCCATCCTGGGGCCTCTTCTGTTTAACATGCACCCACTAGCTCAGATTATAAAAAACAATAAAATAAGTTATCATAACTACGCAGACGACACACAAATATATAGTACAATATCGGCAGGCAACCATGGTTCCATAAAAGCACTGGGTAAGTACGTAGAGCAAATCAATGAGTGAATGTGCGAAAATGTTCTCCAGCTAAACAAAGACAAAACTGAGGTTGTTGTTTTTGGAGCAAAGGAGGAGAGACTCAGAGTCAGCACACAGCTTCAGTCAGTAAGACTGAAAACCACAGACCAGGCAAGAAATCTGGGAGTAGTGATGGAGTCAGACCTCAATTTTAAAAGCCACATTAAGACAATTACAAAATCAGCCTACTATCACCTGAAGAACATATCAAGAATTAGAGGACTTATGTCCCAGCAGGACCTGGAAAAACTTGTCATCTTGATTACTGTAACAGTGTCTTTACAAGTCTGCCTAAAAAATCAGTCAGACAACTGCAGCTGATCCAGAACGCTGCTGCTAGAGTCCTCACCAAGACCAAGAAAATGGATCACATCAGTCCAGTTCTGAGGTCTTTACACTGGCTCCCAGTCTGTCAGAGAATAGACTTTAAAATCCTGCTGTTGGTTTATAAAGCGCTTAATGGTTTAGGGCCAAAATACATTAGTGACCTCCTGATTAATTACAAACCATCCAGACCGCTCAGGTCGTCTGGGACAGGTCTGCTCTCTGTCCCCAGAGTCAGAACCAAACATGAAGAAGCAGCGTTCAGTTTCTATGCTCCCTATATCTGGAACAAACTCCCAGAAAACTGCAGGTCTGCTGAAACTCTCAGCTCTTTTAAATCAAGGTTGAAGACACACCTGTTTACAGCTGCCTTTCATTAAACAATTTTTAGATTGTAAACTAAAAAGATTTTAAACTTTAACTCTGCACTGTAACTTTTAACTCTTTTTATATTTTTACTTCATTTATTTCAATTAATTTCATTTGAATTATTTTTATTTGAACATGTTTTCAGATTTAATAATTTCAGTGATTTTTTAATTTTCTATTTTAATGTTTCTTTTCTTTCCTCTGTCATGATGCTTTTGATGTCTTGTGTGAAGCACTTTGAATTGCCTTGTTGTTGAAATGTGCTATATAAATAAACTTGCCTTGCCTTGCCTTGCCTTACAGATACAGCTATAAGTGATCAATAATGTATGTGGCTGAAAAACACATAGGAGGATCTAAAGTGAAGTTAAGTGCACAAATTAAACAAAGAACATAACAATTCTGCCAATTCTGACCTATCCTCAAACAGAACACGTCTCAGATATGTTACGACCAAGAGGCTTGAATAAGATCAGCCATCTGTGACCTTACTTTGCAAAAGAAGTTGATGCAGTCTCAGGTAGTATTGCAGGTATCCTAGAAACCACTACTGACTTGTAACTGGACCTCCAGCGTCGTAAAGAATCTGCAAAGAAAGAGCTCTCTTCATGTCTTCTTTGAGGATCAGGTTCTGCTCAGTAAGAGCAGCACTGTATAGCGGCACCCTAGGACACGGACATGACTCTTTCCAAAATCAAATCCTGCAAAAATCAGCTTTCCAAATCCAACATAATGGATGCATTGAACTTCTTTTTTCTGGGGAAGAACTGAACTCTTTTGGGGTTTTGAGAGTGAAAGAAATGAAGATGGAAGAGTAAAACAGAATTGGTGTGGTGGGCTTCAGAGTTATCTCAGATTCCAGAAGTCATCATGTTTTGTCTCCTCAGCCTGATATGGTTGATATGCAGAATGTTCCAAGGTCAAACTGATATGTTTTGGGTCCAGGCTGCAAGGATAACAAGCAGTCGCGACTCTCTCAAGGATAAGCCAGGGCCCTGCATGTCAGTAGGATCCAAAATCTCTGTGCTGATAGGTAATAGAAGAAAAAAGGGGACTCTGCCAAAAAGGCATTTAGATAGATAGAGAGAAGCTTTATTGTCATTGTATAAAAACATAACAAAACTTTATTTGCAGCAATGAAAACAGCATCAATTGTCCCAGTGCCCAAAACATCGGCAATCTCAAGCCTGAATGATTACCGGCCGGTTGCCCTGACTCCTGAAATCATGAAATGCATAGAGAGACTGGTACTGTCACACATCAAATCCTGCATTCCCGCTGGTTTTGATGCACACCAGTTCGCTTACAAGGACAACAGATCCACAGATGACGCCATCTCACTCACACTGCACACTGCCCTCACCCACCTGGAACAGCCCAACACCTACGTCACAATGTTGTTTGTTGACTTCAGCTCTGCATTCAACTCCATCCAGCCCAGCAAACTGGTCAGCAAACTGCACACACTGCAGCTAGGAACCCCCCTCCGTCTGTGGATCCAGGACTTGCTAACCAACAGACCTCAGCATGTCAGGGAGACAGCATCTCCTCCACCATCATCCTCAACACCGGTGTACCCCAGGGCTGCGTCCTCAATCTAATCCTGTACACCCACGACTGCACACCTACCCACAGCTCCAACACCTTCTTCAAATTTGCAGACGACACCACCATTGTAGGACTGATCTCCAACAACAACGAGGCGGCCTACAGAGGAGATCCAAACATTCTCTGGGTGGAGTAAAAACAACAACCTGCACCTCAACTCAAAGAAAACCAAGGAAATAATTATCGACTACAGAAAAAAACAAAAAAAAACACTCCACAACAGTCTGCACATAAACCAGGAAGAGGTGGAACGTGTCACCAGCTTTAGGTTCCTGGGAGTGTACATCTCAGACGACCTGAGCTGGAGCCTGAACACCTCACGCATAATAAAGAAAGCCCAGTAACGCCTCTTTTTCCTGAGGACCCTGAAGCGCAACAGACTTCTTTGCCTTCCCTCAAGCAGACTCAGGACCATCCAAACACGAACAAACAGTCTAAGAAACAGCTGTTTCGCTGTGTCCTTGTATACAATGATAATAAAGATTCTATCTATCTATCTTCTGACAGGAATATTAAGTCAGAGGGGAAGACTTCTATCTGGGTGTGCCATCTCCTTAAGCTGAAATCTGTGACTGTTGACACTATGGCTGACTGCCAGCATCTGTGAAGTGTTTGAAATATCTGCAATACCTGAGACACTCCTTAAGAGCGTGAATACCACATCTGTACATGTGATTGTATCTGGGACATCTTGACAAGAGATTGTATCTGTGACCTGTGTGCTGTGTTGTCCTTTGAGTTTATGACATACATACACCTAAGACAGAAACCCCCGCAGCTGTATGGAGAGGGGTTGTCCTGAAGAGAAACAGATGTCTCCATGTTGTTCTCCTGTGGGGTGTGTCCATAAATACCAAAGTTTCTGTATGTTCAACAGAGATCACTTTTGGCTTTGTGTCTCTCCTAGGTCGAACCATGGCGAGCATGGAGATGCTGTATCTTGTTAATAAATAATCCTTTTTGAAAGCAAGTCAGTGTCAACGGTGAATTTCTTCATCATCAACAACAAGGCAATCCACATCATCTGCTTCAAGACAGAAGACAGAATCACAACAACAAGAGAAGCTTAGAGTTGATTGGCAACATATACTAGACTGGAAAACTACTAGTAGAAATTGCCTCGGGGATGTCGCTGAGCTTGTATGGCCTGTCAGTTGTAGAGGAAAGAAACAACAGAATGAAGGCAGGAGGGTCGGCAAGGTTGCTTGAAGACCCTGTTTTAGGATGGAGGGCGCTTTGTGCACCTGGAGGCCTGCATAAAGTCAAAAAAAGACTTTCTAAGGCTTAAAGTTACTTTTATGTGTTCAAACGACAACCTTTTTTCCTACATTTTTTTACTTTAGCCGACATATACAAAGTATTCATAAGTGAATATATTATTATTTCTGTCGGCTAATGTTTATTTCAGCCATCTGGCACACAGGCTGCTACTTATCCAGTTACACAAAAGAAAGCGTTTAAATCCACCTCTGACAAGCACCTTTTTTTTTTACAGTCTCATGTTTCCCTCTGACACACATAACCGCAAAATAAAGGTGTCTTCAAATGTTATCATCTCTGTCAAGGAGGACTGCTTTCTATCCCTCCTGGAGTTATAACTTTGCGTGGATCAATGTGTTGGGTTTGATTGCATGTCATCCGGTTTACAGTCCAAAACACTCAAGAAATATATTAAATGAACTGCCCCTGTAAACCAGAGATTACATCAGATACAACAAAAAGTATTTCTTGACCACAGAAATGTTTCCTTCAACCTCTCTTCCTGAACATCAACAGTGAGAACTTTTGCACCTGAAAATGCTCTCTTGCTGTTTTAATCATCATCACTGCACAGTATTCACCCCTCACTGAAGCTGGTCCCAGCCTTTCACATTGTCACTTTGCTTCCCACTCGTCTGACCCTGTGACCCCACCAGAAGGAAACCCCGCAGATCGTATAGAGCCCGCCACAGTGACTCAGAGAGCCAGGCTACAGTGAGCTCATTGGGTAAGTCTGTGGCTGTTGACTTCTGTATGACTATATGGGATTGTTCTGGCTGCTTAGTCACTCAAGTCATATGTTATAATGACTTGACCTTGTTTGAAAGAAAGCCCACAGCTGAATGAATGGAAGAACATATGGGCTGATGGAAACATGAAGCATGAATGACAGGAAAAACAAATGACTATGTTACAGATGTGTGTTGTGTCGAGAAAGATGTGATTAATTGTGTATCAAGAGGATAAACCAATGTGTTTTATCTGTATCAACTTATATCAACTTAATTGAGGAGAAAGAAGTGTGGAAACCACTTTTCATTTGCTAACGCTGAATTGTTAGCAAACATTTGCTAAGAACGTCAGCATTTTGTCCTGAGGTCGATTGTTCCATCAGCTGTTGGGTTTTTAAATAGATAGAAGCTTTATTGTCACTGCACAGATATAGTGCAGTGATTGAACAAATAAGTAACAGTTTTAAAGCAGTGTATTAAAAGTTATTGCACAAGAAAATAGTGGACAGTTAGCATCAGTAAAGTAATTATTGCACAGTTTAGCTGGGCGTTCTTTATCATGTGTGAGGTGTTCAGGCTCCAGCTCAGGTCGTCTGAGATGTGCACTCCCAGGAACTTCAAGCTGGTGACACGTTCCACCTCTTCCTGGTTTATGTGCAGACTGTTTTTTTGTGTAGTCGATAATTATTTAACTTTGTGTTGAGGCGCAGGTTGTTGTTTTTACTCCACCCAGAGAATGTTTGGACCTCCTCTCTGTAGGCCGCCTCATTGTTGTTGGAGATCAGTCCTACAATGGAGGTGTTGGAGCTGTGGCTGGGTGTGCAGTCGTGGGTGTACAGGGAGTAGAGGATTGGACTGAGGACGCAGCCCTGGGGTACACCGGTGTTGAGGATGATGGTGGAGGAGATGCTGTCTCCCTGACATGCTGAGGTCTGTTGGTTAGCAAGTCCTGGATCCACAGACGGAGGGGGGTTCCTAGCTGCAGTGTGTGCAGTTTGCTGACCAGTTTGCTGGGCTGGATGGAGTTGAACACTGAAGTCAACAAACAACATTGTGACGTAGGTGTTGGGCTGTTCCAGGCGGGTGAGGGCAGTGTGCAGTGTGAGTGAGATGGCGTCGTCTGTGGATCTGTTGTCCTTGTAAGAGAACTGGTGTTGATCAAAACCAGCGGGAATGCAGGATTTGATGTGTGACAGTACCAGTCTCTCTATGCATTTCATGATTACAGGAGTTGAGATTGCCGATGTTTTGGGCACTGGGACAATTGTTGCTGTTTTCAGGCAGGTGTGGACTGTTTATATATATAATAATAAATCATTATAGAGACTGTTTATATATAATAATAATAATAATAATAATAATGATGGTTTTAATCCTTTAATTATTTTAATGTAAACAGTTTCCAGCTGATTATTAAAAACAACAAACAGATAAATATAAATAATCATCACGTTACAGTTTTAACCCTTCACACTCATTACATCATCATTAATTCAAAACAATAAATTACCAGATATCAGGCGTAGAGGACGTCTGTAACCATGGCAACACACAGGAATGGATATCGTTTCATTTTCACTGGAATCGTATGAGAGTGAACATTTCAGGTATAGTGACGCCTCCTCCACAGGGGGGAGATCAGACAGGTGTGGGACAGGTATCAGACAGATATCAGACAGGTGTGGGACAGGTATCAGACAGGTGTGGAGCAGGTATCAGACAGGTGAGGAGCAGGTATCAGACAGGTGTGGGACAGGTGTGGGACAGGTGTGGGACAGGTGTTGTTGTGCGCGCAGTGTAAGGTGTGTTTCCAGGTAAACGTTAAGACAGTATGGGATAAAGTGGCGTCTCAGTGTTTCTTCATCGAGTCCAGCACACGCAGGATGTGCAGGAACAGGTTGACGATGTCCAGGTAAAGGTTGATGGAGGCCAGGACGTGCTCCTCAGGTGACAGCTGCTTCATCAGCAGGTGGGTGTCATAGATGATGAAGCCACAGAACACCAGAGCCCCCACCCCACTGAGGACCAGCTCAGTGCTGTCACTGTCAAAGAAGAACTACAGGGGGAGACGGAGAGAGGGAGAGAGAGAGAGAGAGGGAGAGGGAGAGGGAGAGAGGACGAGAGAGAGAGGGTGAGAGGGAGGGACAGAGAGTGAGAGGGAGAGGGAGGGGGAGAGTGAGAGGACGAGAGAGAGAGGGAGAGAGGGGGAGAGAGAGAGAGAGGGAGAGGTGGAGAGAAAGAGCTTCATTATTATCATCATCACCAGGGTTTAAGGATTCAGGGGTTGAAGCCTGAGTGACGTCACCCGTCTGTTCCTGTAGGGGGCGCTGGAGTCCCATCGATGGCGGTCTCCATGCTGGAAATGTCAACCTGAGGCAAGTTTTAAACCTTCTGACAAACCGTTAGACACACACAACTCATCTATCACCAGTTTCTCTCTCTTTCTCTCCTGCATGAATCAGACTCAGGTGTGCAGGTGTTTTCACTCACCCTCATGAATCCTGCGATGATGAGGATCCACAGACAGGCGAACAGTCTGTAAACAAACACACAGAGTGTTAGTAACACACACACACAAACACACACACACACACACACACACACACACACACACACACACACACACACACACACACACACACACACACACACACACAGAAAGAGAGCAGCTCAGCACACACTCACCCTGCTCCCATCTTACTGAAGTCTCTCTTGGACTGAAAGGTGAACGCTGTGAGTCCAGCAAACACTGCACAGGTGAGGAACAGCGCCTGCAGCACCGTGGAGTACTCGTAGAAGGTCACTGTGGGGAGACGAGAGATCAGCGGTGAGATATCAGGAAGTAATCAGAGTTAGAGTCGGCTGTTCACCACAACGTCACACTTCTATACGATTACAGTAAACATTTAATCTTTAACCTGTTTGATACCACGGCAACAACTGTGTACCTGCAGGCTGTGTACCTGTGCATACCTGTACACTGTGTACCTGTGCATACCTGTACACTGTGTACCTGTGCATACCTGTATACTGTGTACCTGTGCATACCTGTACACTGTGTACCTGTGCATACCTGTACACTGTGTACCTGTGCATACCTGTACACTGTGTACCTGTGCATACCTGTACACTGTGTACCTGAAGGCTGTGTATCTGCAGGCTGTGTACCTGCACTCTGTGTACCTGCAAGGCTGTGTATTTGCACTCTGTGTACCTGCAAGGCTGTGTATTTGCACTATGTGTACCTGTGCATACCTGCACTCTGTGTACCTACACACTGTGTACCTGCACACTATGTACCTGCACACTGTGTACCTGCACACTGTGTACCTGCACACTGTGTATCTGCAGGCTATGTACCTGCAGGCTGTGTACCTGTGCATACCTGTACACTGTGTACCTGCACACTGTGTACCTGTACACTGTGTACCTGCACTCTGTGTACCTGTAGTCTTTGTACCTGCAGGCTGTGTACCTGTACACTGTGTACCTGCACACTGTGTACCTGCAGGCTGTGTACCTGCAGGCTGTGTACCTGCAGGCTTTGTACCTGTACACTGTGTACCTGCACGCTGTGTACCTGTACACTGTGTATCTGCACTCTGTGTACCTGCAGGCTGTGTACCTGTACACTGTGTACCTGCACTCTGTGTACCTGCAGGCTGTGTACCTGTACACTGTGTACCTGCACTCTGTGTACCTGCAGGCTGTGTACCTGTACATACCTGTACACTGTCCTAACTGTACAAAAACACAGATCTTTTTACAACCAAAATCTGTCCGTATGGGACCACCTGTCTGATGAAATAAATCAGTACCTTTGATTCTTATTGATCATTAAAATAACAGAGATTTTAACAGAAATGTTTCTTACAGGCTGTGGCCACAGAGATCGCTTCCAGCAGAGTCTGAAAATAAAGGTCAAAGGTTAGCTACAGTCAGTTTGCAGCTAATGTAGCATCACAGCATAATGATGGTAACATGAAGATAACAGTCTAATCAGGAAGTCAGTTAATAACAGAACAGACTCACAAACAGCAGCAGCAGGTACAGATTCACCGGGTGTTGGTGTCTGTAGACGGCCAGAACCACCAGAACCACCAGAGAGCCCAGAGCGGACACCAGAACCACCGCAGGACTGAGACAGAGAACAGACATACTCGATAAACTGTTCCTCATGTAACTCTCAAAGCTTATAGCTCTGACGGAGCTGCACTCTCACCCTGACGGAGCTGAACTCTCACCCTGATGGAGCTGAACTCACCCTGACGGAGCTGTACTCTCACCCTGATGGAGCTGAACTCACCCTGACGGAGCTGTACTCTCACCCTGACGGAGCTGCACTCACCCTGATGGAGCTGAACTCACCCTGACGGAGCTGAACTCTCACCCTGACGGAGCTGCACTCACCCTGATGGAGCTGAACTCACCCTGACAGAGCTGCACTCTCACCCTGACGGAGCTGAACTCTCACCCTGACAGAGCTGCACTCTCACCCTGACGGAGCTGCACTCTCACCCTGACGGAGCTGCACTCTCACCCTGACGGAGCTGCACCCTCACCCTGACGGAGCTCAGTTCTGTCCACTTAAAGACGATGAGAAACTTTTAAGTCTTTATCGAGAGGACACACAATAAACATGTGAGATGAGTTTCACTGTTTCAAACGGAGCTTTCTCCCTGAATGGAGCGAGAAAGAACGACTCAAATTGAGGGATGTAACAGGGATGTCTGTGTGAAGTTTAATAACCTATACGTCACCTGATAATGAGAGCAGACTCACCTGTGGTGGACAAACTCCTTGATGGTGTCAGAGAACATGAAGAGGGCGGAGGTGGCTGTAGTCAGGATGATCTGCATGCTCAGGAGGGTGTACACCTTCCTCAGGAAGTCTGCACAGGTGTTAGATCACACACAGGTACACAGATCAATGACAGGTGACACATGACATCACACACAGGTACACAGATCAATGACAGGTGACACATGACATCACACACAGGTACATGTACACAGATCAATGACAAGTGACACATGACATCACACACAGGTACACAGATCAATGACAGGTGACACATGACATCACACAAAGGTACATGTACACAAATCAATGACAGGTGACACGTGACATCACACACAGGTACATGTACACAAATCAATGACAGGTGTCACATGACATCACACACAGGTACATGTACACAGATCAATGACAGGTGTCACATGACATCACACACAGGTACATTACTGTATATTTACACAGCTATACTTTGATATCATGACTGTAGATTGAGTTTTGGACTGTAGCTGCCGTTAGCTGCTGCAGGCTAACTTCCGGCTAACATTAGCTGCACTCACCCATCCGGACCTGCACGCTGGCTGTAGCCACGTTAGTTCCGTAGTTAAAATCATCCTCTATAGAGGAGCGGGGATATTTCTCACTGCTCATCGTGGTTCTGTTTTATTTAGACAGAGAAAGATACTCAGAATTTCTGTGGCTCACAGGGAACAGGATGTTTACGCACTGATTCTTCTTCTGCTGTAACAGTGAGAGGGACTCAGGAGCAACAGCGCCACCTGCTGTGCTAGAGTACTCACTGTTTCTGTTTCCATCAGAACAGGTAGAAAAACAAACAGAAGAGCAGGTGAGCTGAGGGTCAGAGGAGCATCATTGTCAGACTGTTGAACAGAAGAAGAAGTACAAGACTGTGACGTCATGGTAAAACATTTACAACTCAACAGGATTTCATTCATTTAGAGCATTTATATCAGAATAAAAGAATAAACCATGAGAGACAGAGCAGACAGCAGGAGGCGCCCTAACCCAACATATGCATCTACCCTTGTGTCGCTGTGTGACCTTTGACCTGGGCATGGTGTCTGATCTGCAGAGGTTGAAGGTCACTGTGTCGACTTCCTCTACCCACCTCACAGGAAGTAATCGCACACACACTAACACACACTAAGCAGACATTGGCTGTTTTCAAAACCGCATACTACAAACTATTATAGGACACAGTATGCTGTATGTACTGCATGTAGTCTGTAGTGTGACCTCCAGTTGGTGGTTATTCTGCACCAGGCCAGCCTAAGTTGGTTTCTGGTCTTGGAATGAGGAAGTTAACAACAGCCCAGCTGACATCAGACGCCACTACAGAGTAGCGTCCACTTAGAGTCTGAAAAAAACTGACGAGAGATTCATTTTGATTTTCATGATTTGGAGAATCAACAAAGATAACCGGTGGTCTCTTTGTGAGGTTTGGTCTGATTGAGATTATTTCCTCTGTTACAATGGATGCTGCTGTCCATCAATTTGACCTCTGACCTTGACGCTTTGCATTGTGGGAAACAGTACTGATGCAGACTGCAGATTTTGCAAGAATCATTACGACATCCGGGTATTTTAGGTGTTCACATATTGTATTGTGGACCAGTCAGTACGAACTTCTAGGATAGTAGGAGGAAAACAGACATTGATCTATTGGTTTGATGTTGATGCTGCTCAGTCTGAGGGGGCGGAGCATAATACCCCCCCCCCCCCCCCCCCTTTCTGTGGGGTCTGAGAGAGTTTTTATGAAAGAACTGAATGTAGTCTGTAGGCTGAGGCAGCGTGGGAAACCTGTGTGTGTGTGTGTGTGTGTGTGTGTGTGTGTGTGTGTGTGTGTGTGTGTGTGTGTGTGTGTGTGCGTGCGTGCTCGTGCGTGCGTGCGTGTGTGTGTGTGTTTTTCATCTTTGGTCCATTTTAACAATATAAGTTTATAACTCAGATTCTGTCTGATTCCACCTGTAGATTTAAATGTTGAATCTGTGACACACCACACACACACACACACACACACACACACACACACACACACACAGGACTGCAGCCGGCTGTGTGTGATCTGAGCAGGTCCGGTCTCTGTGAGCTGCAGTCTGACCCAGGTCTCTTTGGGTATCGGTGTGGTCAGTGGATAACCTGAGCAGGTAATTCTCCAGTTTCTCTGTTGTTCTTTCGGACACTGGGAGGACTGAGCTCCGGGAGACATGAGCGCTGCACGCAGAGAGGAGGCAGCCGAGACCTCAGGGCCCGCGGAGCAAAAGAGGAGACCCGGGAGACCCAGGTCCCACAAGGTGAGCCCGGGTCTGGGGTTGGCTCGGGTGAGCACGGGGTGGCTTGGCTAGGCTCGGGTTTAAAGATGAATTGTTGAATAGTCTATTGATAGTTATTATTTATTGGAGGTGTGTGTGTGTGTGTGTGTGTGTGTGTGTGTGTGTGTGTCTGTGTGTGTGTGTGGACGCTCTTTAACTGACTCAGCTTTAACAATCCCCCCCGCCCCCCTCCGCCAGGATCCCAGTGGAGATCCCCTCCCAAAGAGACAGAGGGGCCGTCCCAAAGGAAGCAAGAACAAGGGACCACCCAAGGCAGCAACCAAGGTGACGAGGACACACCTGAAGGACAGAGGACACACAGGGTTAGGGTTCAAGTTTCACACTGAGAAACATTAAACTGTAAGATCATTAATTCATCAGGGTTCCTGTTTCACTAAAGTCCAAATTAATAATAAACACACACGCACTCATGCACACACACACACACACACACACACACACACACACACACACTCACACACTCTTTTTTAGCACACGCTGAACGGTGCGAGAATTATTTAATAACTTTATTTTTGTAAAGAAAAAGAGTTATTCACAATGAGGGGCGTGGCCTATCTAATTGACGGACAGGCTGGTTTGTCAGGTTAAGCTCCGCCTCCGCTCCACCTATGTGTGTTGTTACATTATTGATTAAATATCTTATTAATTATATCTCTCCTGATCTGTTCAGATGTCTGAGGCGAGCGCGGAGAAGAGACCACGAGGACGACCCAGGAAGTGGGTGAGTCTGCTTGAGGCACACACACACACACACACACACACACACACACACACACACACACACACACACACACGCACACGCACGTGGGTGAGGTGGTGTAAACTCCCTTTACATATATTTAAAGTGTTTTCACATCAAACAGGAAGTGATGCTGAAGTTAAAATCCTCGACCGCTGTGACCTTCTCTTCTCTCCTGCAGCCTCAGCAAGACATCCAGAAGACCTCTGCTCAGGTGAGGCGCACTCACCTGAAAACACACACAAGAGATTTTCTGCATTATGAACTGAGAGTTAAACTGAATCATCTTGTTTTTCTCTGCAGGAAAGAGGGGAGGAGGAGGAGGAAGAGGAGGAGGAGGCTGCAGGATAAACCTCCTCCTCCTCCTCCTCCTCCTTCTCCTCATCCTGCCCCTTTTCATCCTCCTGCTGCTCCTCCTCCTCCTCCTCTGTTGATCATACAAGTGACAACTTCCTGTTTGATTCTCAGTTTGATCGTGGCAGCTTTAAAACTTCAGATCATCATAAAGAGAAACCTCAGGGTGGAGACGGAGCACACACACACACACACACACACACACACACACACACACAGGTTGTTGTTGTTGGGTTGATCTGATGATGACTGTGTTTACCTGAAGACAGGTGTTGGTGGTTATTTTTGTTGTCACAGGAGAAATGATCAATTAATTCAGGTCAAAGTTCAGGATGAATAAATGATCTCGTGAGGGGAAAATGAACATGTTACACACACATGCACAAACAGCTGTGGACACGCATCAATGGAGAGGTCTCGGAGGGAGGGGGCTGCCCACGGCGAGCGCTCCAGAGCTGGTGGTGGGGGTCGGTGCATTGCTCCGGGGCACCTCGGCAGTGCTCAGGAAGTGGACTGGCACCTCTCCAGCTACCAGGCCAATTTCCAGACTTGGTCCGTGCCGGGACTTGAGCCGGCGTCTCTCTCCGGTTCCCAACACAAGTTCCTACAGACTGAGCTACTGCCCCCCCCCCCCCCCCCCCCCCCACTAAAGAAGCAAACCTTTATATACTCACTGCTTTTCAATGGAACGCAATACATAAGAAATATATGTTTTATAATGTTCATGTGTTTGTCTCATCTTTTACAGGATTCTTAAATCATTTTTGTAGTTTAAGCTCCATGTATAAACCTCTTATATTTAGATAATATATAGGCTATATATAGCCTATGTACTGTCTATACCTTATATATATAAGTATATATAGGAGGTTGTAAACCGGTAGAATATATGAACTGAGACACGTTTCAGGGAACAGATGAACAGCTGACAAAACCTTGGAAGGAAACAAAACTTTTTTTATGCTGCCTTTTTCCCCCACTGCTCCACACTCCAGTCCGACAGGTGGCGGTAATGCACCTGGTTAGCAAGTGAAAGTCAGAAGAAGAAGAAGAAGAAGGAGGAGGAGGAGAAGGAGGAGGAGTGTCGATAACTCTGCTGTGCAGAGGTGGATCTGTTCTTTTAACATCTGTTCTTTAATTAATCTTCGTCATGTCTGCGAGAAACCCCGGGACTAAACTCGGTAAGAGACACTAACCTTTATCGGAGCCGTTAATGACGTCACTTCTTCACGTTAAACACGAGTTTTCTGTATTTAAACACGTGTGTTCAGTGTTTCGGGTCAAAGTGTGACCGTGTTAACTGGTGACAGGTGAATTACTGTTTATTAAAGGCTTATCTGAGGAGTAAATGTGACGTCACAATAAAAACCATAGAAAACATAGAAACACACAGGACGCGTTCAAGTCACCAGTTAACACGGTCACTGTTTTAACCGTCACACCGGTATTTATACATCAGTATCTTACATTAATCATAACATCAGATCTAATGTTAGTACATACATGTACTAACATACAAATACATGTGTTTAACATAAATGTGTTTAACAGAACAGAGTCTGTTCAGTCTGATTAATGAGTAACATGTTATGGAGGGGACTGACCTGAAGAAAACACACACACACACACACACACACACGTAGCTCGAACAGTAGCTCTGCTGACAGTCAGACAGTGAAGTTAATGTAGATCTCATGACAGTCAGTCATGACACACACACACACACACACACACACACACACACACACACACACAGTGGCTGAATTACACACGAATGCACAAACAGGATCAGAGGGAGGGGCTGCACGTGATAAATCATCTGAGTACCTTCACATACCCAGGAGGTGAACAGACCAATTTCATCTCGGTCTGCACCGGGTCTCATACCGGCGACCCCTTGGTTCCAAACCCAACCCTGTGACTTTAAATAACTACATTTATATCTCATCGACATGTTTATTTTATTTAATCATGCTTACAGGACGATCATTAGTTAATAAGTGTCCTGTCACTTTAAAAATCATAAAGATTAAACTCTGTTCTTTGTGTTGTTTTTCCCACAATGCTTTGCTCCTGTGTGTCAGACCTGCAGTGGGTGTCTAAGGTGAGGGTGAACACTCAGGCCGTCCTCAAGAGAGCTCAGCAGATACAGGGATTGAAGACGCCGAAGAAACAGTGGCAGGTACTCACCTGCACTCACCTGTACTCTCCTGTACTCACCTGCACTCACCTGCACTCACCTGCACTCACCTGCACTCTCCTGTACTCTCCTGCACTCACCTGCACTCACCTGTACTCTCTTGTACTCACCTGCACTCTCCTGTACTCTCTTGTACTCACCTGTACTCTCTTGTACTCACCTGTACTCACCTGTACTCTCCTGTACTCACCTGTACTCACCTGTACTCTCCTGTACTCTCCTGTACTCTCCTTTTTACACTGCAGGTGGTGTGGCTCCTGAAGGATGAACATGGAGACACACTGACACTCTGCTCTTCTGTGTCATACTCTCTTTTTGTGTTTCCTTCATGCAGGCGGCGTGGCTCCTGAAGGCGGTCACCTGTATCGACCTGACCACTCTGGCGGGAGACGACACTCCGTCCAACGTCCACCGTCTGTGTCTGAAAGCTGTCCAGCCAATCAGATACGACCTGCTGAAGAGCATGGACATGCACAACAAAGGTTCACTGCAGACCCACACACACAACAGACACGCACACAACAGACACACACACAACAGACACACACACAGCATGCAAATCAGAAGCCGGCCTGCAGTCATCAGGTCGGTCTGACGACATGGTAATACCTGAGTTCATCCAGCAGGGGGTGACACTGTATCATTCTGTACTCTGCTGTATATGTTGTTTTTTAGAGATGATCACAGCAGCACTGTGTGTGTTATGTTGTGTAAAGTTGTGTATGTTGTGTATGTCCAGGTGTAACCACAGCAGCAGTGTGTGTGTATCCTGCTCGTGTTCCTGATGCTGTTAAATCTCTTAAAGCTGCTAACTCCAGCCTACCTGTGGCTTCAGGTGAGTCACATGACCCTAACACACCTCTCAGGTGAATCACATGGGGTGCGTTCGAATTGTCCCTCCAATCTCCTTTCACTATCCACTTTACCTTAACCCCCGGGGAAAACGTCATGAGGTCAAGGAAAGATGTTAGGAGAATTCATAAAGGACTTAGGGAAAGGCGATCTCGTTGCTCTGACAATCCAACCGCATTTTCCACTAGGCCACGTCATTAAATGCGACGGGCCGGCGGCGGTTAATGACGTGAGTCTGCCGTGTTGAAACTACAATGTTCAGAAAATGGACTACAAAAAACGCATCGAAAAAACTTTCCCATGTGCCTTCTTACCGGTGAAATAATCCTCATTACCACAAGGTTGGGATTGAAATAAAAGACATAATAGACTACCAGGCTACAAGTAAGAAAAGTGAAACCATCAGCTTCCTGTCCACTCAGAAATCAACAAAATAAGTATGAAATTAATTGTTACATTTATGCAAGACAAGAATGTACAACTGAAGAAATGCACAAAACATTCTGAATTGAATGAAATATGTTGAATAAAACATCATCTGGCTCAAAATGTCTCTGATCCCTGAAAGACAGGGTGATGTTTTTTATGGTGATTATAATCTGATTATATGGCTTTGCATAACATCTCAAGAACCTTAATCAAGGCACGGGTTTCAGCATCTGTGACTGAAGGAAAGTTTAACGTCATTTATGACATTGCTTACGGCTGCCAAAACACTCAAAGTGGATAAATAACAAATGCAAACTGAGCATAGCCTGCAATAAAAGTTAAAACTCACTTTGATCGTTTTACAACATCAGCATGACGTTCACAGTTCGCCCGCGGGTTAAAGATTGTTGAAAGTTGTTCAAGGCATATTATTGCAAACGGTAACTTACATGATCTCCGTCCCTTTTCTGTCATCGTTAATGTTCGTGAACGGTCGGATGCGCGAGTCGCTTTAAACGTTGCGACCGCAAGGAATTGTGGGGCGGCATTTCTCATCTCCTTTCGTAAAAGGACGGTCCGGTGTATCCTATGCTAAAGGAGGTTATAAAGGAAGCATTGACCCACCTTTCCTTAACTTTTAGAGAAACCGAACGGCTCTTATCATGGCCGCCACTTACAATGTAAAGTGGATAGTGAAAGGAGATAGGAGGGACAATTTGAACGCACCCATGACCCTAACACACCTCTCAGGTAAATTACATGACCCGAACACATGTACAAACTCACTCTATCTTTACCTGAGTTTCTCCAGGCAGCCTGCTGGTAAACTTCCTGTGTGCACTCAGGTGAGCTGATGTGAGTTTCAGAGTGCATGTGTGGAAAAAGCTCTGGATTAACTCTTTAATCGCAGTGTGGAGCTCACCTGAGTCTGAGTCTCACCTGAGTCTGAGTCTCACCTGTCTGAACCCTCTATAGTCTGTTTAGTCTATCTGTTTTACTCTCTCTCTCTCTCTCTCTCTCTCTCTTTCCCAGTGGCGACAGGTTTCCCAGCAGGTCAGACCCCGTTAGAGACCCGCCTTCAGGAAGTGCGCCTGGCGGTGTCTGATGGAGCGGCAGAGATCGACATCGTCATCAACCGAACACTCGCCATCACGGGACAATGGGAAGGTACGCTGGGGTGAAATGACCAAGGAGAAACAGGAAGTGTTTTCTGTCACTCTGAGGTCTAAAGATAAAAAAAAAAAAACAACATGAGACTTAAATATACAAACATAAAAATATGATGCTTATCAACACAGGTCAATAAACACTCAACACACACACCTGCTGAATGTAAGAATGAACACACATGGTGATGAGGTATTTACAGTGTGTTAAGCACCGCTCCCTCTCTCTCTCTCTCTCTCTCTCTCTCTCTCTCTCTCTCTCTCTCGGCAGCTCTGTACGATGAGATCTGTCAGTTTCGTTCGGCCTGTGGAGACGCTCACATGAAGACCATCCTCGCCATCGGAGAGCTTGGTACCTTCACCAACGTCTACAAAGCCAGCCTGGTGGCCATGATGGCGGGTACGTGTCAGGAGATAAACTTGAACTACCTGTTCTCTGTAGCACGATGGCCGATCTGAGTCTGATTGGAGCACCAGCTGTTCACATCTGCAAACATTAACGCTAAGCAGCCACGAGCTACGGTGTGAACACGACCTGTAGGGGGCAGTGCAGAGTTAGAGGGGACGTGACAGATTGAACAGAGCAGCAGGAACAACAATTAGAGAAAGTTCTAAAGACAAGAACAAGTCTGTAATGATATTAGAGTTTACATCACAGTGGCCTCCTCCAGTGTCTCCATGTTTGTAGTTTATGTCCCACACATCAGGTAGCTGTATACAGCCTGAGCTCTGCTGCCCTCTAGAGGTGTCCTCCAGTAAGAAAACAATAAATCTGGATTTATATATAAAGGGAGTGTCCATATATAGAACAAAAATATTCCCTGCCAGTCATCAGACCCTTTGTTTTTATGAGAACAGAAGGTCATCAACTAATCATCACCACAGACTTTAAAACAACGTTATCTTTATAAAACACATTTCAGTCCCTAGAGTTCATTGATCAGTCACGACCAAACAATCTGATTATTCACATTCGCTGAACAAACTTCTTCTTCTTGCAAACTTTAAACTGAGTCAAAGTTTGTATGTAGACACAGTTAAATGCTCGCTGTAATTCCTACTGTCACCTGTTGGTGGTGCTGCTGTTCAACTTTTCTTGCTCTCTGTCTCTCTCTCTCTCACACACACACACACACACACACACACACACACACACACACACACACACACACACACACACTCACAGAGCAGCTTATAAAGGCCAGAGATGATTATTAAAATGTCTTGGTGTCCACGCTGCTGCTCAATCTTAGAGATCGAGAAAATGAAAAATAACTTCTTATATTAACACACAAACAGACACACACAAACATACACACACACACACACACACATACACACAGACAGACAGATGCACACACACACACACACACAGACACACAAACACACACACAGAGACACACACACACAGACAGACAAACACACACATACACACACACACACAGACAGACAGACAGACAAACACACACACATACACACACACAGACAGACAGACAGACACACACACACACAGACAGACAGACAGGCACGCACACGCACACACACACACACACACACATACACACACACTGACCTGTAACAGACAGTGAATTCATTGGTGCAGCTCGTTAATAATTTGATCCATTAAGTGTAATTAAGCCTGAGCAGCAGAAACACTCTGAACTCGTCTTTAATGGACTGAAAACGTTCGTCTCACTCTGCAGTAATGAAGCGTCATTTCACCACAGAGCAGGGAATTGTGGGTAATCTATTAACCAGCCTCACTTCGTCTTCTATTTTTATCAGAAAGCCGATAACACACGACGGACACAGAGCGAAGAACGGAGATTATTGATGACGCAGCAGCAAGTTAATCATTAGCAGTTAGCAGATGTTCAGTCACAGCAGGGGTCAGCTCCTCCTCTGTTTACCTGTACAGGTTATGAAAGGTTAATAATGTAGAGTACACACAGATAGGAGTACTATAAACACATCCTGACAGTTATTATAGTTATAACATTATTACTCTGCCTAACCCTAACCCTAACCCTAACCCTTCAGAGGACTGGTTGGTTGGGTTCAGGAGTTCCTAAAATGATTCCTTCCCCCTGCTGACCCGGACTGATATCCCCAGTCCGGGTCAGCAGGTTCTCCACCCCTGCTGTTAACAGCCTGGGACAAGCCCTGCTTTCCCTTTTATCCCTGGGGAGGTTGGGGACATGGAGTCCAAATGGTCCATTTTCAAAGCCTCCATTGTGGAAGTGTCTGCTAGGAGTTGCAACCAGAAGACAATCGATGCCTGTCATGGCGGCAACCTTGACGGAAGCTGTCAGGCTGAAGAAGGAGTCCTTTGAGGTCTGGTTAGCCCAGGGGTCTCTGGAAGCAGCGGACATGTTTCTGCTGACTCGGAGGGAACCAAGAACCTGGGTGTGGGAGGAGTTCTAGGAGACTATGGAGAAGGACTTTCGGTTGGCATCAAGGAAACTCTGGCAAACTATCCCTATACTATACTATATACTATACCTCACGGACTGGGGGCCGCTGCGAGACGTTCCCAGTTCACCCAGGCTTCTGCTTCTTCAAAGGGTTTTTTTAATCCGCTCTTAGTCTGGTCCCGTCCCCAATTTGGGACAAGTTTGCCTTGGGAGACCCTACCAGGGAAGATCTATCCTGATAGCTTTTATTATCATTTATATTATTCATGATTTATGAATACACTGATTATAATATCCTGTGTGTGTGTGTGTGTGTGTGTGTGTGTGTGTGTGTGTGTGTGTGTGTGTGACTCGACAGGTTCAGACTTCATTAAGACGTCAACAGGTAAAGAAACTGTCAACGCTACCTACCCTGTTGCCATAGTGATGGTGAGAGCCATCAGGGACTACTACCTGGCTACAGGACACAAGGTACAGTGACCACACCTGTACCAGGTGATCTATAATAATGAATCAGTGTAACCGTTTATTTGACTAAACATCACATCTGACGTTATAGAAACAGAACATATAGATATTCTATACTGTGTGTGTAGGTGGGCTTTAAGCCTGCGGGGGGGATCAGGACGGCTCAGGAGTCTCTGCTGTGGCTCGCTCTCATAAAGGAAGAGCTGGGAGACGACTGGCTCCACCCACACCTGTTCCGCCTCGGAGCAAGCAGCCTATTGGCCGACATCGAGAGACAGGTGAGGAAGAGATACAATACAAACGTATATTACACACACACACGCGCACACACACACTTTACCTCTTCTGTTTGTTCTTTCTCTTTTTTAGATCTACCATCACGTGACTGGACAGTACGCAGCCTATCACGAGCTGCCGATGGCCTGATCATGTGACTTCCTGTTTATTGACCTCAAACTAAACACACACACACACACACACACACACACACATTGAGCCAGTGTTTCTGTTGAACACACTCACAACAGAATGATTTCAGGCTCTGATATCTGACTGAAAGTTTTCATGTGATTCAGTTTGAAAACAAAATAAAGATTATAATAAAAGATGGCGTCTGATGTTTTCACACCGACTTCAAGCTAGAAAAGACGAGAGAAGGACCGCACAGGACTCTGGGTAAACTGGTTATACTGGATGATGCTGGTTAAACTGGTTATACTGGTGGATGCTGATCAAACTGGTTATACTGGTGGGTGCTGCATTCCTGCAGATGTTCTCCTCGTGTCTCTCGGGCGCTCTGGAGGATTCTTTCATCAGACTCTCTGCAGATTTATCACGGTACGTTTAAGCTCACTTCATGGGAAAACTTTGTTCTCTGATTAACACGTCCCAGCCTGACCTTGAACGCAGCACACACCTCAGGGGAGGGGTTGCTTAAGGGTAAATGTGGGATTAAACGTTAAACCCTGGGAGGGGGGGTGTGTGCACATGAAGAAGAGCTGAGATCAGATCTCTCTTACATGTTTCATTAAATAACCCTACATTCATTTAAATCAAGATAATTAGGATTATTTCTTTAGAGTTTTTATTAATCCACATTTTTACATTTCAAATGTTTTCTCACACGACGTGTTTGATTCTTTGATTTCATAATTTTATTCACGATTTTAAAAACCTGAATCATAAATCATCTCTGAGAGGACAGGCAGACTCGATGACAGATTGATAGACAGGAGGACAGACAGACAGGAGACAGACGGAAACTGTATATAATGTAAAGTTCTGTTTTAAAGATCAGCTGTTAAATTATTAAAGTTTACTGATGATTTTAAATACTTTATTATTTTAAACGTCATGTTTGTGTATATATATTTATGTGTAAGTAAACGTCATATAAATATTTAAAGAGAAGTTTGTGGATTCATCAAAAAGAATATTTCAACATTCTCTGCGTTAATAAAGTGAATTTCATTCATTTGTAATGACATCATTATGGTGACATCATGACGAGCTTAACGTCTTACGTTTCGCACGGCAGCAGGAACAGGAAGTGGGCGGGGCAGTCAGGTTTCGTTCCCCTGATGCCGCTCAGCCTCTTTTCCCATGATGCACCCTGCCTACGAGGCTGACCTTGGACTGAGGCTCCCCGGTGGAGAGAAGAGAGAGAATACATGTTTAAAGATCAAACAGGTTCACACTCACCTGTCTACACACACACACACACACACACACACACATACACACTGATATGAGTGTATAGAGGTGTGTGTGTCTGTTTGGGGGGGTCTCTGGGGGCTCCTTTGAAGTGAGCACTGACATTGGAGGAGGGCAAGGCAGGGGGGAGGGGCTTCAAGATGCTGTAAAGTTAGTGAGAACAAACTGAGTGTGTGTGTGTGTGTGTGTGTACGTGCTGATCATTAAGGGCGCACTCACACTACAAGGCAATCTGTACCATGCCTAAGCACGCCTCACCCCTAAAGTCCAGTTCGTTTGACCAGTGTGATCTCTCTGATCCGTGCTCGGTACTCTTCCTCGGTCCTGAATCACGGTACAGTTCATACACGAGCCCAAGCACGGGTACACAACGTGGACAAACCCCGGAGTGTTCTGTCTGTATCTGACTAACATGACTCACAGTAAGACACACAGTCAGTAAAGTAGTCATGTTCTCTGTGCTGTTGTCTGATGTCCGGACGCTCAGGCGGTTAGTCCTGGAGCAGGGTGCAGGCCAGCGGGGGAATGGGGACGGGGGGGAGGGGGACAATTGAGCACGGTACGGAGCAACTGTCTGACTATCTGAGTAACATGGTCTCGTAAGTGGGAAATTCCCAGTTCCCAGTTGGAAGTGTCAACTGGAACGCCCCCTTTCCAAGTCGTAATTACGACTCGGAAACTCTGGAAAAAAAAAAAAAGTAGCCCGAGTTCCGATCCAAAATGGCTGCTACGTGCATCTCAAGGGATGTTTAAAATGTAACTGTTGAGTTTATTAGCAGCTTAGTCGTCTTTTTGTGTAATTAAATCAATCACACACCGATGGTATTGTGCAACTTCTCTCTGTGGAAGTGTTGGCATGAAGCTATCACGTTGTGTGTTGTTATCGTCTGGTATTAGCTAACAAAACAAAGGTACTCCTTGAGGCGGCCATGTTGCTTTTCCGACTTGCAGCTGGAACGCAGTTTACTCGGGTGTGACGCCATTCCCAGTTCCGACTTCCGAGTTCTGCGGTAAATGGAACGCAGCAATAGACCTTCTTTATGGTTTGAGATCTTTGAGGATCCATCGAGGGGACAAGTAGCTCCAACCTAGCCCCCCCCCACACACACACACACACACACACACACACACACACACACACACACACACACACACCACTCCTCCTCCTCCTCGCTGTTCTCCTGAAAATGGGAATAACTTCAAAAGACAACAGAAGTAAAGTGTGTGTGTGTGTCCCTGTGGGCGAGCTCTAATTCTGTCACACTCTGTTGTTGGTGTGTGAGCGATGATGTGATGTTAGAGGGTCTCGTATCGTCACGTTCATGTTTTAAAGACGAAGAACTACTGCTGTTTATGAGAGAAACACACACACACACACACACACACACACACACACACCTCTGACCTCTGACCTGGAAGTCAAACATTGTGAATGTGTAGCAGAAGAAAACAAGACGAAGGTATGAAAAGAGAAGCCGACGCGAGTCAGAGGCAAAGTTCTCATCGTTCAACAGCCGACTACTTGTTCACTTGTTTCTTTGTTTAGTGATGTCATCAACGGGAAGAAGGGCCAATAGTAACCAGCTGAAAGAGGAGTCAAACATACGGAACAGAAGAAGTTCACTTCTGAAGACATTCGAGTGGCGGTATATTTCTGACCTGCAGGAACTCTCCTCTCACCTGTAACCTCTGCTAGAGGTTTCTGTATGTGTAAGCTCTCTTTAACCAGACGTTCAGCTCCTGCAGATTTCACCTCTGTTTTGAATCCTGAAGGAGAAACTCTCTCTCACACTCGGCGCTCACACTGGGAGGATTTATGAATCAGCCTTTTATAGAAGGAAAAGTTTCTCAGACTTCTCTCCCCCCCCCCCCCCCCTCAGTCCCCTGACACATGAATAATGTGGGCAGAGATTTCACACTGAAGACGTTCTTTAATTTCATCAGCTCCTCTGACTGACGTGCATCGTTATGGATAAAATTATCTGGCTAATTATCCCGCTCACTGGAGATTTATGTCCTCTGTGAGGCTGAGAGGAGAGCGTGGAGCCGTCTGCAGCGTGCACAGAGAGAAGCACTCTGTTAAAAACAGCCATAATGAGACTCTGATACCCCCCCCCCCCCTTTCCCCGATATCCCAGAGTGCTTTGCTTTAGTTCAGTGAAGTGCGGGGGAACGAACACACCCTGACCGCTCAGACAGACAGCAGGACGCCTGCAGGTTTCACATGTTCCCCGTTAAAATGTCTCTCATCAGATTCGAGGACAAAGCTATGTTTCTCTGATCTTCTACAGGACGATCGGTTTGTTTAACTTTATTTTTTAATGCACGTCTTGTTGCCACGCCCCTTATTCTACATCATATCTTATTTCAACACGCGATTTCTAATTCAGCCTGTTCAGAAGAGTCATCACAACAGCATCATTTTAAACTTAGATATGATTAAAAGTTAAACAATATTGATACCTGTTTGTAACCACGGCAACAAAGCATGAACATTAGAGGAACTGCAGCTGTAAAGTTGGACATTTTAACATGGGGCTCTATGGGGACTGACTCACTGCAGGAGACAGACTCTAGTGGACACTGGAGGAACTGCAGCTGTAAAGTTGGACATTTTAACATGGGGCTCTATGGGGACTGACTCACTGCAGGAGACAGACTCTAGTGGACACTGGAGGAACTGCTGTTGATGGGACTTCGTTGTTGGCTTCCTTCCTCAGACTCAGAGGTTTGTTGTTTGGTTTAAACCTTCAGATCCAGGCTGTATTGATTGATATTTGATACCCTGGTATGAACTCGTCTGAAGCTTAAAACGAGGCAGACGGGGAACGAGAGGAAAACTTCCTCTGTTAGCGTGTCTTCTGTTGTTAGCATCATGCTATCACATATATTGGATGATTGAAAACAGCCTGAGGACAAACAGTAAAATGATGAACACAGGGTTAGAGTTTGAGCCCCCCCCCCCCCCCTGACTGAGTGTACCTGCACAGGGCCGACTGGGAGGAGAAATAATGAGCATGGTGTCTTTATCAGGTGATTGGTGCGTGTGTTCAAAGCGCCTCACGCTGAGACGACTCGGCTCTTTGTTCGCCTCAGACTGTGTAAAGCTCCTGGCTCTCCAAACACCTCCACCTGACACTCGTCTGATTAAAGAGACACGACAGAAATGTTTGAGACCAAAGTGATCGTGATGCACACAGCTGAAGTCTGGGCACAGTCTGCAGACGCCACGTTCACGCCGTGTTCACTCCACTTTGATGGAACGATGAAGACGAGGATGAGAGGAGACATACGAAGGCGAGGAGGAATCACACAGAGGGCTTCTGTTTCTGGGAAGAGGAAAAGATTTCTTCATATCTTTATAAGTTTTCTTGGTTATAGGGTTCTGAGCTGTGTTTTATTCTGTCATAGTTTAATGTCGAGATACAAACGCTAGAATGAAACTGTTCTAAAGTTTGATATTTAGTGCTGATGACTTCTCCGGTTTATCATCCAAAACAGTCTCAAGGAAAGTCGGACTGCTCATCACGTGTTAGACAGAACAACAAGGAGAGGACCCAAACACAGACTCTGAACAAAGATGGAGGTTCTCTGTGCTGCAGGTGTGGGATCAGTGGGGTACAGGTAAACATTAAAGGTACACTGACTCGCTGTGGGGGGAGGGAGACGGCCCCGCCCACTCAGGGCGCTGTTTCTAGAGGTTATAATCACGGAGTGATTGAATCACAAGCTTGAATCACGAGCGGGAGATCGCCTGTGATTGACTACTCAATCTATTTCCAATGGAAATAACTCCCGGTAATGGCTCTTCTTTGCCAGAAGCGTGCTACATTGGCTGATGAATGGGGCCTGTCACACATTACTGCCACCTTCTGCTCTGGAGACGTATTGCAGATAGGATTCCTACCTAAATCCATTAGGTTGTGTTGACAAAAAGTATTCTTGTAGTTTTAAAAATGTTGCATGACATGCTAAAACTACATGATTTAAAAATGTTTAACCACTAAACATGAATTAATATATTAGAAGCTACATCTTATACTTATGTTGATTAAACAGACACCCATGTTGCTTTTTTTGAGTGTAGGTAAGACAGGTAGGTAAGACAGTTAGATAAGACAGGTAGGCAAGACAGGTAGGTGAAGATAGGTAGGTAAGACAGGTAGGTACAGACAGGAAGGAGAAGACAGGTAGGTAAGACAGGTAGGTGAAGACAGGTAGGTAAGACAGGTAGGTGAAGATAGGTAGATAAGACAGGTAGGTAAGACAGGTAGGTATAGACAGGTAGGTGCAGACAGGTAGGTGAAGACAGATAGGTAAGACAGGTAGGTAAGACAGGAAGGTGAGACAGGTAGGTATAGACAGGAAGGTGAGACAGGAAGGTGAAGACAGGTAGGTAAAACAGGTAGGTGCAGACAGATAGGTGTAGACAAGAAGGTAAGACAGGTTGGTGCAGACAGGTAGGGTATGGTGATGTTTGATAGGTAGGGCTGGAAGGTGAATGGAGACAGACAGATGGGAATCATATGAAGGTGTGCAGGTTCCTAAAGGCCTTGCCACAACTCAGCTGTGTTGACCAATGGGCAGCCAGATCCAGGACATCGCTGGGATCTAGTCCCGTTAGTCTGAAGCCATCTCAGGAAGGTAATCAACGTCATTAGAACAGTTAGTGAACATTAGTGATCAGGACCTCTGTGTGCTCACTGTGAGCACCAACTGGTGGTCAGTCTTTTATTTACACAGTTACAAAGTTCTTCTTTAAACTCCTCCTCCGGCTGCTGATCATGAGTGCAAACAGAAACCCCGCCCCCCCCACCCTCAGGAACCAGTGTGTTATTGTGCTGTAGCTCCGCCCCCTCAGTCTCTGGGTAAGAGGTTAGGGTTTTTATGCAACAGACCCGAACTGCAACACTTTTGCAGAGTCATCGCGACAGGTAAGATCAGCGCTGAGTCTCTCTGTCCTCAAACTGACCATGTTTAATGTTTGATTCATTTAGAAAAAAAAAAAAAACTTTATTTAAACCCGCAGGAGAGAACAATGAAACTTTAGTGAATGTGTCAGTTCAGGGTGCAGCCGGACTGAAACTTAGACTATCAGTTAATCTTTAAACACATTCCTCACACACACAGGTCTCTGCAGAGCTCTCTCTCTCTCTCTCTCTCTCATTTTTTAACCAGGTTTGTTTAAATTTAAAACGTGTGTTCGGACAGAGCTGTAGATTGACCTCCCGTCTCGTCTTCGTTGGTGTTGAGCCGTAAACCGCTGTCATGGTTAAACTGATGGATGATGAGGTGTTCAGGGCCTTCACCACATACGCTGCTGTGGTCATCGTCAAGATGCTGCTGATGGCTCCGATGACGGCTTTCTACCGCTTCTCCAGAGGAGTACGTAACTAACACTCCAGTTTATATTCTGACATTATATAAAGTGTTTACAGCTTCTCTTTCTAAAACTACAACGGGTTGGGGTCTGTCTCTATCTGAACTTGGATTCTAAGGTCACATATTCTCCTCCTCTTCAACCACGCCCCCTCTCTGGAAGGTCTTGGGTGTCTCAGGCTTTCTCTCTCCATGTCCTATTGTTTACGATGAGACGGCAGACTCAGAGGGCAGAACAAAACACCTAGCTGTGGGAGTGTCACCCACCTGGGGGAGGGGCTACTGCCCTTTGTGATGTCACGAAGGGAAAATCTAAAAACGGCCCGTTTGAGCACACGTTTTCTGAAAAGCGGCGCAGGCAAAAGACGGAGAGGATGGACTTTTGTCATGATTGCGGGGTTTGTAGACGGACTAGAGACACATATTAGAGTTAGAGGAACACGGGGAATGGGATTTTATAATATGTGACCTTTAAGGTTTTCAGCAGTCCTGTTCAACACATCTTAATCTTCTTAATTGAACCTTCAATCCAACATGAATCACCTGTAATCTATCTTGTCTACTGAACGTCTTTCCACTACAGGCTGTATGAAACCATGTAAAGGACTTTGGAGCTGATTAAGAATCATCAAACTAAACTTGTTGTTGTGTCAGACTTCCTGTTGGCTCGTCTCTTTTATGTTACTGAACCTTTCACCTGATTCTGAGTCAAAGTTCAAACTCATTAGATTGTGACAGAATGTGTTATCTCTCTCTCTCTCTCTCTCTCCCTCTACCTCTCTCTCTCTGTCTCTCTCTCTCTTTCTCTCTCTCAGGCTTTTGCCAACGAGGAGGATGTGGCCTCAAAGTCTGCGGAGGAGAGGAAGAAGCAGCTGAGGACGCATCCTGACGTGGAGAGAGTGAGGAGGTGAGCACGTCGTATGCGGGGCGTGAAACAGAGTCTCTGTTAGAATAAACACAAACGTATTTTAAATCATTGAAGCGGCTCTTTGTGTGCAGGGTTAGACAAACCACATTTACTGGTGATGTTCTTTAATACCAGTGGATAAACATACAGGTGTCAGGTTGACACAGGTTGACATGAAACAGGAAGTAGACGGATCAGTCCTCCACTGTTACGCGCTCTCTGTACATTCTCTTTGGCTTGTGTTTGTTATGTACCTGTTGATGTTGTTGTTGTCGTTGTTTAGGTGTCATCAGAACGACCTGGAGAACATCGTTCCCTTCGTGGTCATCGCTCTGCTCTACACCCTGACAGGACCCTCTCTCTCCAGCGCTCTGCTCCACTTCAGAGTCTTCGCCGGCTCCAGAATCTTCCACACCCTGTCCTACGTGTGTGCTCTGCCTCAGCCATGCCGAGCTCTGTCCTGGATGACCGGCATGCTCTGCACCCTCTCCATGGCCTACGGAGTGCTTGGCTCCGTCCTGGTCCTGTAGAGACCTGGACCTGCTCGGCTAGTTCCTGGTGCTGTAGAGATCTGGACTTGCTCGGCTAGTTCCTGGTCCTGTAGAGACCTGGAACTACTCGACTGAGCCCTGGTCCTGCAGAGACCTGGAACTACTCGACTTAGCCCTGGTCCTGCAGAGACCTGGACCTACTCAACTTAGCCCTGGTCCTGCAGAGACCTGGACCTACTTGACTTAGCCCTGGTCCTGCAGAGACCTGGACCTGCTCTCCTTCCTCTCATTCCTTCATAATTCAGTTTGATGTAACTTCTGCTTTATTAAGTTCTGTGTTTGTTCGTCATGTTCCGACCTGCAGATCTGTTGTCACCGTAAACGTGTTTAAATAAAGTTTTATATCAGATTTTTTTTTTTTTTTTTTTACTTGATTCGAAGGTAACTGCTGGATGTGTCATGAAAGGATGACGCTTGATTGTAGAAGCCTCTGGTTCTTTCATTAATCCTTCTCTCTGATTGGACGAGATTGAGTGATCTCATCTCAGACGTAATTAAACGACTTTTCTTTATCGAAACTCTTTTCAGCTGTTTTCATTACAGCAGAATAACACCTAAATATGAGTCTTCATATTTCATCCATAAATCTAATTATGAAGACTTTCTTTATGTGAGCCAGAGATAAATAAATGTGATGATGGCGATGAAGGAAGTCTCATTAAGCTCTGCTGCTGATAAAACAAACAAAGACTTCATTCTTCTCACTGATTATGTCCTAATATTATTATTATTATTACACACAGCTGTTGAAGATCTGTGATCTCATTGGCTCCTTATTGTCCGTCTGTTTCCTCCTCTCTGTGGCTGCTGTGACAGTTTTCTCCACTAGAGGGCGCCATGTTAACACTCCGGCTCCTCATCAGGACACAGACACACACAGTCTGTGTGTGTGTGTGTGTGTGTGTGTGTGTTGACAGACTGAACTAATGAACAACTCATAGGGGGTTCTGTCATGAGTTCCTGGTTAAGTTTGGTATTTTGATTTCCTGTTTTATTTTGTGTGTTAGTTCAAACGTCTACGTGTTCTGTCACGTTGTCTTGCAGTCTAGTTTTTCTTTGCCTTTTGGCCTTTTGTTAAAATCAATCTTAAGCTGTGTTTCAGCACTTCCTCTTCTTCCTCTTGTTCTGGATTTGGTTTTCTAGCTGAGTGTGTTTCCCTGGACTTGACTTGAATAGCACAGTTTAAATCAGTTTTATTTTAAGAATCCTGTTTTTGTGTTTGTGCATGTAAACCCCATATCCGAATCTAAACAAAACCAGCATCAGATCGCTGATCCAGTTTGACCCTCACAGCTTGCCGTCCACCCTCAGCTCAGGGCAGCAGATTGTTGCTGATCTCAGGCCTGCAGGTGATTTCCATAACCAATTTAAATGTTATTGATTCACTTCCTGTGAGCTGTAATTGAACACAGAGGCCGAGACCCCCACCCCCACTCCTGAATTTAACAGGGTTACTTCCTCCCTTACAGCGTTTATACCTTCACTGTTTCAGACTGTTTCCTCCTCCGTCACAGCGTTTATACCTTCACTGTTTCAGACTGTTTCCTCCTCCTTCACAGTGTTTATACCTTCACTGTTTCAGACTGTTTCCTCCTCCTTCACAGTGTTTATACCTTCACTGTTTCAGACTGTTTCCTCCTCCTTCACAGCGTTTATACCTTCACTGTTTCAGACTGTTTCCTCCTCTGTTTAGAGCAGAGGCCATGTTAGACCACAGGGGGAGGAGGGGGGAAAGGGGGAGGAGCCATCAGCCAATCAATCATCAGTGTGTCATAGTTATAATGGAAACGTTCAATTAACAACCACAGAGGATAATTAACAGCCTCACTGTCATTACTTTTCCTTTGTGTGTGTATCTGTGTGTGTGTGTCTCTGTGTGTGTGTCTCTGTGTGTGTCTCTGTGTGTGTCTCTGTGTGTGTGTGTGTGTGTGAGAGTGTGTGTGTGTGTCTATGTGTTTGAGTGTGTGTGTGTGTCTCTGTGTGTGTCTGTGTGAGTGTGTGTGTCTGTGTGTCTGTCTCTGTGTGTGTGTCTCTGTGTGTGTGTGTGTGTGTGTGTGAGAGTGTGTGTGTGTCTCTGTGTGTGTCTCTGTGTGTGTGTCTGTGTGTGTGTGTGTGTGTGTGTGTGTGTGTGTGAGTGTATGTGTGTGTGTCTGTGTGTGTCCATGTGTCTGTGTGAGTGTCTGTGTGTGTGTGTCTCTGTGTGTGTCTCTGTGTGTGTGTCTGTGTGTCTGTCTCTGTGTGTGTGTCTGTGTGTGTGTCTGTGTGTCTGTCTCTGTGTGTGTGTGTGTCTGTGTGTGTGTGTGTGTCTGCGTGTGTGTCTCTGTGTGTGTGTCTGTGTGTGTGTGTGTGTCTGTGTGTCTGTCTCTGTGTGTGTGTGTGTGTGTGTGTGTCTATATGTTTGAGTGTGTGTGTGTGTGTGTGTGTGTGTGTCTCTGTGTGTGTCTCTGTGTGTGTGTTACATTAATTAGAGTCCTTGGATGATAACTCTGGTCTTCTACAGACGTCATTACGAGCACACAGTGAAACACAAAGGTTTAATTTGTGTTTGAACAGCGTGCTAGTGTTTGTCGATAACTCTGTGATGTTATAATAAAAGAATATAAAAGATTCTTCATTAAAATGTTCCTCACTCCGTCTAATATCTGCTTCATTAAACTGCTTCATTCTCTCTCTCTCTCCTCCACCCTTCATCAGTGTGCGGGCGATCAAAAGCTGTTTTAAATATTTCAGAGATCCAACCGAAGCTGCAGGTGAGACTCTACATCATCCTGACACCTGCAAGTACTGAGACACTCAGGAGAAAGTGCTTTTTATTACACTCTATTAACATCATTTAGACCTGTCACACACACACACACACACACACACACACACACACACACACACACACACATACACTCACACACAGGCACACACACACATACACTCTCACACAGGCACACACACATACACTCACACACACACACACACACACACACACACACACACACACACACACATACACTCTCACACAGGCACACACACATACACTCACACACACAGACACACACACACACTCACACACACACACACACACACACACACACACACACACACACACGGACACACACAGACACACAGACACACACACTCACACACACAGACACACACACTCACACACATGGACACACACAGACACACACACATACACTCACACACACACACACACACACACACACACACACACACACACACACACACACACACACACACACAGACACACACACACACACATGGACACACACACACACACACATGGACACACACACACTCACACACACATACACACACAGTTCCTCTCAGCTCTTTATTCAGACATTATTAATAGAAATAGATTAATAGATCTGTTACACACACAGACGTCTTAATCAGTCATCAAACTTCAGAGGAGTCTCAGAAACTCTCGTCTATCATCGTGTATATATATATAGACTTTTATATTCATATATATGACGTCTATATATTATATATATAAACTTCAGAGCTATGAAGCTGAAAAACAAACTGATGTTCTGGTGATTTATTCACATGAACAGGTCCTAAAGCAACAATCTGTAACTCCTCCTCCTTCAAACAGTGATGTATGAAGTGTGTGTTGTTCAGTGTCAGTCCGACATGATGTAACAGAGTTTGAATTCATCACTGGTTCATCTCTCAGGTGAGGAGGAGGGGAGTGTTACCTGTACCATCAGACTCTGACAGATCAGACACTCTGACTGAGAGCAGCCTTCGTCCTCTGAGGAGACGACGGAGCTGATCTCAGATCTGTTTACTGCAGAGAGCGAGAGTGAAATAGAGCGAGAGCGAGACAGAGAGAGAGAGATGGAGATGGATAAGTGTGTGTGTTCAAGTTCAACTGGTTGATGTCAGGTTCTGACAGGCTGAGATAAATTTTGCACATATCTCAGCTTTTTTTCTCCCTGCAGATTTGGTACTTTCTACTTTCTTTATGTGAGCCAGAGATAAATAAATGTGATGATGACGATGAAGAAAGTCTCATTAAACTCTGCTGCTGATAAAACAAACAAAGACTTAAGTCTTCTCACTGATTATGTCCTAATATTATTATTATTATTATTATTTGTGTGTGTGTGTGTGTATATTATGTGTTAAAATTCAGGATGCACGTGTGTAATTAGGGGGAAGTATTCCTCTCTCACAGTCTGATATTTGGTGTATGATGTGAGGAAGAGGAGCTCCATCTCTACCTGTTGGGTGTCACAGTGGGGGCGGAGTCTGTCCTCCTGTGGCAGCCACCTCTTTTTGGATGACCCGTCTGTACAGCCAGACAGTTCTCGTCCAGTCTGAACATTGTTACTCTTTTCTTAGTGTAGGATTGTTTACAGTGCTCGATGTAAAAAAAAACCCAGTTTTGAACCAGGCTGTAAACATGTTTATTTCTGCTGTAAAGTTGGACATTTTAACATGGGGCTCTATGGGGACTGACTCACTGCAGGAGACAGACTCTAGTGGACACTGGAGGAACTGCCGTATTTGGATTCACTTCATTTTTTAAACACTGGAGGACGACGACATTTGCCTCTTTTTAAATAACTCTTAAAGTTTTGATTTGTACCACCAATCCTGCCATCCCTCTCTCTCCTTTCAATAAAACCCCTGTCAGTAAACAAAGGGCGCCCCCTGCAGGCCTGGAGCACTGATGATTTGTTTTGTGTGTTTTGATTTGGCATCATTTAAGTATTTGCTGAGTGTTTGATGTTCAGTTCAGATGATGTGTTTTTTTTTCTTCTTTGCAACACATTTCTTTTTTTTTGCAGCGTGTTTCCCTCGCTGCATTCGTTTGACACTTTGGCAAATATAATTTTAAATTTGCAGCGTTTCTCAGCGTGCTGACTTTTTGTACAAATGGTTCTTGGCCGTTGCGTCTTGATTCCCCCTGACGGCCCACATACGGTTGTAAACATACAAAGCGGCGTGTGTCTGAATTTACTCGTCCCTGCAGAGAATAATCTAAAAAAAAAGTGATGATTTGTGATGTTTCAGAGAAAATGAAAAAGGTGAATCTGAGGCTGATTTCTCTCCTGCAGCAGCAGCAGCAGCAGCTCAGTGAGGAGGTTCACTGTGAAGGATCAATACACACACACACACACACACACACACACACACACACACACACACACACACACACACACACACACACACAGGTGTAATTTGTTGTTTACCTGCTCTTATTGAGTTCTGAACATTGTTAAATCATCGCTCTCAGCTCTTTAATTTCATCTCCAGCTCCTCACCCTTTAAACCTGAGCAGATCCCCCCCTCCCTCCTCCCCTCCTGTATGTGAGGTGCTGCTGCCTGAAATGCTGATGTGCATCCCCCTCCTCCCCCCTCCTCCCCTCAGGCCTTTCTTCTCCCTCTCTCCCCCCGGCGATAGATCAGATCACCTCCAGGGAAATCATTACTCTGCATCATTACCATTCCTACACTTTTATCCTCCTCCCCTTGTTTCCTCTGCTGCCTGAGAGTTCAGGAGGAGGAGAGGTGAGCAGGGGCGGGGGGGAGGAGGAGAGGTGGGGAAGAAGAGGAGGAGTAGAGATGGAGGAGGAGGCATACCTTTAAAAACCAGCTCAGACCTGGGGGATCTGGTTTGATGGGGCGTCCACAGTTAACATAAAAACCTTGAATGTTCATCCAATGACACATTTGGTTCAGTGATGGTGAGAGAGACAGCTGAATCCAAACAAAAAAAACTGGTGTAGGGATGATGGAGAGTGTGTGTGTGTGTGTGTGTGTGTGTGTGTGTGTGTGTGTGTGTGTGTGTGTGTGTGTGTGTGTGAGAGAGAGAGAGAGCACGCTTTAACATCCAGGTCTCAAACCCACCTGTGGAGGACTGTGCAGATGCTCTCATGTGAGCCCAAACCACGCCTCCCTGTGCAGACAAACACAGAGACAGAGCAGGCTCTGGAATGATAAGGTAACTACCTCAGTTTAGACGAGCTGTAAGGGGAAGGATTCATGAAAAGCTCTGAATATAATGTCAGACGTGAATTCATGATCTCGTGGTCCTGTGAGGCTCAGAGACGTTCAGCTCCTGGAAGACTGTCATGCAGAAAAGATCGTCAGCAGAGACAAACACAGTTTCTAACATCTTCTCTGTTTCTGCCCACATGTTCATCCCGAAGTGATTCACTCCAAACTGCTGCTGTACGTGGGCGGGACATGACAAACCTGAGAGGAGGGGTCAAAGGTCAGCAGAGGAGGCGGCCAAAAGATGATGAAAACACATCCTCACACTGAAGAGGAGACAGAGAGAGAGAGAGAGAGACTGCAGGGACCAAAAGAGAGAAGGAGAAAGAGAGAGACAGGCTGCAAGTGTGCGTTCCCCTCAAAAAGTTTCTGTTTCAGCTGAGAAATCTGTAACCTGGTTGTACATCCTTTCTCCACTCACATTGTCTAAAATCTAGAAGTGAAACTTTATTTATTAATGAATAAACAACAGCATTAATGTTCCTCTGAACACGACTACAGGCCATTAGTGTGTGTGTGTGTGTGTGTGTGTGTGTGTGTGTGTGTGTAGTAATGGTTGACCTGCTCTCTAAGGTCTACTTGAACATGTGGTTCAGTTCACTGTTTCAACATCAAAGCAGAACATCTCTGAGAACATCAGCTCCTCAACCCCCGAAGCTAATCTGAAGCTAATCAAAGGCTAATCTGAAGCTAATCTGAAGCTAACGGCACACAGGTTGTTCAGAGATGTGAACACGTCTGATGTGTTGTTGGATCAGAAGTTGACCCGGTCTGATTAAAGCTGGAACATGTGTCAGCAGGATGCTAACTGTGCGTCTCAGAAACACCAGCACGGTCAGTTTGATTCTGTAAACACTCTTTCTTTATTGAAGAGTTCAAAATGCTCAACAGAAAAAAAAAAAACATATCTGATAATACTACTCAGATTCATGCATTATCGTCCACATAAGAGAAATCCAGCAGCTTCGTATATTAGTAAATTACAGAACGATGTGACGAAGTACATCACTGCTGCTGTTCAGTGTTTCCTCCGTCTGCTGACTGCAGGTTTTAAAGACTTCAGACCAAGCAGCAACCTTCGCTCTTGAAAAATGAAGACAATGTTGAAGTGTAAAATCCTGCAGTTCCTCAAGTGTCCACTAGAGGCTGAGCTGCAGAAGCACAGGAAGTCACATACACACCCATTCTAAAAAGCCTGTTTTTACAACAGAGATTAACATGTTTACAGCCTGGTTCAAAAAAACAAACAGGTCTGATTAGCTCATTAGCTCACACACTGCACAGGGGGGTGAATGTTTTGATGACTCATCAGTTTTGATTTGATGAAGGATAAGAGTTATTCACAATAAGGCGTGTAGCTGACATGATTGACAGGAGGGCGCGGTGTACAGTTTGTCAGGAGGTTTAAAACCCGCCTCAGCTCCAGCTCTCAGCCTGTCGTTAGGTTGACTGAACAGACAGTTGACACCACACAGGCTTCAAACATGAATATTTATAGTCAATGGTTCCGACCAGATGAGGACGTGTTCAGCTGTGTGTTGAGTTCATAATGAGCAGTGAGATCATTGTTCATAAATGACTTCATGACTCAAACAAAGAGTTTAACATTGAGAGGGCTACAACGTCTTGTCTTTAATAGAGTCGATGTATTTTAGTACCCAGCCTGTGATTGGTTGATGCATCCTGCTGACCTGTGCAGTGTTTCTGACTCTGATCTTTCAGAGAACTGTTCACTCACATCAGGCCTAAAATACTAAAGTCCATTATCCGAGCTATAACAAGCTAATGAGCCGACAGAGGGGAGATATTCGCCGGGCTACCGTCTCCTTGAAAGGCCGAAGGATGAGGAGTCATTAGAGCGGCGTTATCTGCTGCAGATAGCATTGGCATGTCTGTACAGATCATTATTTTTGGCCCTGGAGCCGTTTGGCAGAGCAGAGCGGGGCTAACAGCGCTAACTCCAGGGTCAGCTATAGCACAGGGATGAAGACGCTAACGATACGCAGCCTGGCAGCTAATGCTTCCTGTGAATGTTCCTAATGACTGCAGAGAGTTCAGATCTCTGTTTGTGCTTCATCAGCTCTCCGAGTAGCAGGGTCTTTACTCTTTAATGCATTATACCCACTTTGATAAGAGTGTTTGTTTTAGCTTCTGTTAGCATGCAGACATAACGATATCAGATTTATTCACTTTGATATGATTGAGGAGAAATCAAAGATGTATGTTTGATTACCAGCAACAGAAGCCCCAAACACAATATTGGATCATGTATTGTTTTTAATGATCAAAAACTGCAGGTAAAGTCCTGCACACTTCTACAATGTGCATGTACATCGCAACGTTTTGGTAGAGAAAAGAATGCTGCCAATGTTTTTTTTGCACTCTGATGATGGCTCAGCAGCGTTGACGGTGATTTATAACAGGGGCGTAAAAGTCCATGAACTGGCAAAGCAGAGGCTTTCAGGCTCATTAATGTTCTACATCTGATACGTATACGGACACAGACGGAGCCTTCTGTCTGTACGCTGCGTTCATTGTGTTCGTATTTCTGCAGGTTTTCTGGAAGCTTAAAGGTACAGACCAAATCTCTCTCACTCTCTGTCTCCTCTCCTCTCCATCTGTCTCTCTCTCTCTCTCTGGGTAAGAAATTCAATTAGCTTAATTGGCCTGGATATTAGGGCTGTAATGTGATGTAAGCATGTCTGTGGACAAACTTCACGGGGTGCTTTAGAAGCAGCTCACTAATTAGAGTAATAAGTAATAATAATCCAAATGTTTTACCTCCTCGTTCCTTCTCTGTAAATTAAATCCAGGTAATTATCTCGGGTTCGCTCCCTCTCTCTCTTTGCTGACGACGAACTCTAAATGATGCTTCGTTTGTCTCCATGTCTGACTCACATGACACAGCCAGAACAGAAAACAAACTTCTGTGTTAGAAGATGTAAGTGTTTGTGTTCCTGGAGCTGAACAAAAGATGGAGGAGTTTAGACGCTGCAGATGAGGCTGTGCAACCTGAGCTTTCATCTTTCATCCGACGCTGCAGAGATTTTACAGTCAGAGAGACGACAAAGTGAGGAAACAGCCCACTTAAGATCAATCAACGGAGAGAGCTGCAGCATGCTCTGCTGCATGATGCTCTGTTGCATGATGCTCTGTTGCATGATGCTCTGTTGCATGATGCTCTGTTGCATGATGCTCTGCTGCATGATGCTCTGCTGTATGATGCTCTACTGCATGATGCTCTGCTGCATGATGCTCTGTTGCATGATGCTCTGTTGCATGATGCTCTGTTGCATGATGCTCTGCTGCATGATGCTCTGTTGCATGATGCTCTGTTGCATGATGCTCTGTTGCATGATGCTCTGTTGCATGATGCTCTGCTGCATGATGCTCTGTTGCATGATGCTCTGCTGCATGATGCTCTGCTGTATGATGCTCTACTGCATGATGCTCTACTGCATGATGCTCTGCTGCATGATGCTCTGTTGCATGATGCTCTACTGCATGATGCTCTGCTGCATGATGCTCTACTGCATGATGCTCTGCTGTATGATGCTCTACTGCATGATTCTCTGCTGCATGATGCTCATGCTGCATTTACATCCGACGCTGCAGAGATTTTACAGTCAGAGAGACGACAAAGTGAGGAAACAGCCCACTTAAGATCAATCAACGGAGAGAGCTGCAGCATGCTCTGCTGCATGATGCTCTGTTGCATGATGCTCTGTTGCATGATGCTCTGTTGCATGATGCTCTGTTATATGATGCTCTGCTGCATGATGCTCTACTCCATGATTTTCTGCTGCATGATGCTCTGCTGCATGATGCTCTGTTATATGATGCTCTGCTGCATGATGCTGTACTCCATGATTTTCTGCTGCATGATGCTCTGCTGCATGATGCTCTACTGCATGATTCTTTACTGCATGATGCTCTGCTGCATGATGCTCTACTGCATGATTCATACAGAAAACAGTCAGCACTGTGCCCTTCAGCTTCAGAACACTTCACCTTCACTGCGTAAGTGAAGGTGACCTTCATAAATGTGATATGGAAAAAATCTAACATCCTGCTCAAAGAAAAACATGTCATAATGAAGAGTCCAGAGTCGGAGGGTACACAATAAAACTGTATTACATTTGTGCTTAAAATTATTACAATTACATTATTTACAGGTGAGGTCCTCCAAGGAAACATCTCATGCTGGATGACTCTGAGAAAGAAATCATTGTACAAGAGCAAGCAAAAGGAATCCTTCTTTTTATGTACACACAGAATTTACAACGGTTTCTGTGATTCTGCAGCTGAGACACGTTCAGTGTGTTTGAATCACACAGAGGGATTTTTATTGTGAACAATAAGAGCAAGCACGCTGCAACAACCAGGTGACTTTGATATTCTCCACATTCAGAAACACTACAACTCCAGAACGTCCCCTACAGGCCTGGAGCCTTCTGCTGCGCTGACACACACCATGTTTCTGTTGCTTTGTTTTCTTTATTTGTTGATGTGATTGTGTATTTTCAGAATGATTGTAAAGAAACAATGTTTTAGTTTGTACTTTTGTTCCATTTGCAGCAGACGTCCAATTGTTGATTGTGGAGATTGGTTTTGTTTGTGGGTCTCCTGATGGAACACTTCAGAGTGTTGCATTGTGCTCTTCATCGTCAGTGATTGTAGATTTCTAACACTGAGAGAATACTGACGTTTGGTGTGATTGTGACCTGTGACGAGGCTGAGACCTGTGGAGGCTGACGGGTCCTACAGGAGACTAAAGATGTGTTTCCACTTCAGGAACTTCCTTCAGGGTCTTTAGTAGGTACTCTGAGAGTTCTGAGAGGGTATTTACTCATAAGGTTAGGTTTGTTTCCCAGGAATGTTCAAGGGAAACCCAGCTCAAGATTTTTTTTTTTTTTTTTTAAAGATGGCTGACCTGCTGCTCACTGAACCTCAAGCTGTCGTCTTCAACACAAACCAAACATTGGATTCAAATATCAGCCAGCCAAACAGAAATCTGGACATGTGATGAATAATGATCAAATAAATAGTGTACAAAAAGATTACAACCCCCACCAGATGATAAGTATGACTAGTACGACTGGTAGGACCAGTACGACCTGTAGGACCAGTATGACCAGTATGACTACCTGCCTCCACCAGTGTTACTCACAATGCTGTTTGACCAGAGAAGATTTAAAAGAATCCAGAGTCAGTGTCAGAATGAACTCCTGTCTGTCTGAACCTGAGCTGTTCTGACCGACTCCTAACATCGTATTAAAGATTCAAGTCGTCACAAGCTGCAGGAGTTTGATCAGTCACGATGAAATGTGATTAATTCATCGCATAAAGGCTCGGCTCTTCACGTTACACCCGGGGTCTGATTCACAGAAGGATTGTGCAGCTTTTCATCCCTCTAAACCGGCAAAGAGGCAAAAAGACACACAAAGGCTTAAATGTTCCTCTAACTGCGCTGCAGAGTGTCTCTGCTGTTTGTGTTTAAATTATCCATTATTCAGTCAATAGAGGAACAATCGTCTCCTTCTCTGTAAGTCAGCCTCATTGTAAAACGAGTTGTACTCACAGACGAGGAGAGGAAGCTTTGTTTGAAACGGTGAAAGTCATCTCACATGTTTAGGGTGTTTCCTCTAAAGCTGCAGATAGCTTCTCTGCACCGTCACACACTAACAAGAGCTAACTGTGTTTGTGTCTGAAGATCCTCAGAGCTATATGCTTTGAGAGTTAGACTCAGAGACCATGATGAATAAGTTATGGAGTTATTAGAGACTGTGATTTTGTGAGTGAATCAGACCCTCAGTGTGTTTATGACATCAGATAATACAAAGTTCTTCTTCTCAGGCTAATGATCCCTCTGTGTGTTTCAAGTAGACGCTAAATCTTGCGGCTGTCGGAAGAGGGAGGGGGGTCTCTGTCGGTCCTTCACAGCGGAGGTTTGGCTTCTTTTTTAGAGGTGGGGGGGTTAAAAAAATGTACAGTTCCATGTACAGAGGAGTGCCCCCCCTCACAGAGTGTCTATGGCTATTCTGTGCAGAGAGCGCCCCCCCCCCCACCCCTCATCAGGGAGGATATTTACATGTTGGGGGGCAGAGGCAGGAGGGGAGGCCATAGTGCTTTAAGTTTGATTACAAGCTCTCCTTCAGTCTCTCCTCCTCCTCCCTCCTTGTTGCAGGTCCACAGGTGGGGGGGGGGGGGGGGGGGGGGGGCTGGGTCAGCGGACCTGGGGGGCGTATCCCTCCTTCATCAGCCCCTCCTCGTAGTCCGTCTGACACAGGATCATGTTGTTCTTCAGGAAAAACTTGTCTCCCACACAAAACCTGCAGCACACATGGGGGTTGGGGTGGGGGGCACAAAGAGAGCGGGAGGGTGTAGCATTAGCATCAGAGCATCAACATTAGCACGTAGCTGTAAGCTAATAGATGTAGCATTGCTAGCTTCCTAATTATGATTAAAAATCTTCGGGCAATAAGAGTATGCAGGTTTTTCAGTTTTAGAGGGAGGGGGGTTAAAATGATCTCTGGAGCACAACAGGTGGGGGGGTGGGGGGCTGACACAGCTGCAGGTGGAGAGGACCCCCTTTCTCAAACAGCAGGGTGGGGGTGGGGGGGTACAGTAACAGTTGACCTCTGAGCACAGCACCAAGTACAGATTATGTTTTAGCGTCGGGCTCCGTGTTGTCCTGAGGGCCGCTTATCTCGCTCAGCATGCAGGTTGGACAAGGTCTGCAAACACTGGGCAGTGTTTACAGGGGGTGGTGGTGGTGGTGGGGGGGGGGGAGGAGGAGGGGCTCACCTCCTCTGACTCCCTGCATGCTAACATCTCTGCTGCTGCAGGAGCTCAGGTATGTGCTGAGCTTTTATTCAGCGCTGCAGGCAGAGAGAGAGAGCGTGATTTTCTTTTTACGTCCATCAGGGACCAATTATCAGGACTCACACTCAGCGAGGAGACACACTAAGGACACACTAAGGACACACCACAATACACAAAAATACACAAAAATACACTAAGGACACACAACAATACACTACAACACACAACAATACACTAATACACACTAAGGACACACAACAATACACAACAATACACTAATACACACTAAGGACACACAACAATACACAAAAATACACTAAGGACACACAACAATACACAACAATACACAAAAATACACTAAGGACACACAACAATACACAACAATACACAAAAATACACTAAGGACACACAACAATACACAACAATACACAAAAATACACTAAGGACACACAACAATACACTACAACACACAACAATATGGCGGGGCAGCTGTGGCTCAGTTGGTAGAGCCATCACCTTTCAACCAAAAGACACTTAACCCCACATTGCTCCTGCTGCTTTGGTGCTTTGTAACTTGTAGCAACACACTAAGGACACACAACAACACACTAAGGACACACAACACACTAAGGACACACAACAACACACTAAGGACACACAACACACTAAGGACACACAATAACACACTACAGTACACAACAGTGGGTGGTCTGTTGGGACTTGGGTTTGGTAACCAGGGGTCATCCTCAGCTTTATGAAACACTGATCCAGGTTTAATATTTCTAACCAGAAAATTAAAGAATAAACAAAACAACATCTGACTTTCATCATTGTAGGCCACTCCCCCTCCTCACTGTCAGATCAGGAAGTCTGCCTTCAGGAGGACACACTCTGGGCTCTGATTGGATGACGCACAAAGCGAGCCTCTGATTGGTCTAACGAGCTGAACAGTGGCACAGGAACCAGAGGCTGATTGAACCCAATCAGTGTGTTAGAGAGTCACCTCCTCCCCCCCCCGGGCGACAGCTCCATTGATTATCTGTGGCTCGCTGCTGCGATCTGTTAGAGCCCCAGCGTTCCTCAACATCATGTTATAAAAAACAAAAGAAGCACGTCGGATGTTTACAAATCTCACATTATCGTTATTATTAATAATAATTACACAAGGAACAGTGGGGTACTTTAACACGAGGAACATCGGGGTAATTTAACACGAGGAACATCGCGAGGAACATCGGGGTACTTTAACACGAGGAACATCGCAAGGAACATCGGGGTACTTTAACACGAGGAATATCGCGAGGAACATCGGGGTACTTTAACACGAGGAACATTGTCGTACTTTAACACGAGGAACATCGGGGTACTTTAACACGAGGAACATCTGAGTAAAAACACAAGGAACATCGGGATACTTTAACACGAGGAACATCGGGGTAAAAACACGAGGAACATCAGGGTACTTTAACACGAAGAACATCGGGGTACTTTAACACGAGGAACATTGGGGTAAAAACACAGGAACATCGGGGTACTTTAACACGAGGAACATCGTGGTACCTTAACACGAGGAACATGGGGTACTGTAACACAAGGAACATCGGGGTAAAAACACGAGGAACATCGGGTTAAAACACGAGGAACATCGGGGTACTTTGACATGAGGAACATCGGGGTAAAAACACGAGGAACATCGGGTTAAAACACGAGGAACATCGGGGTACTTTGACATGAGGAACATCGGGGTACTTTAACACAAGGAACATCGGGGTAAAAACACGAGGAACATCGGGGTACTTTGACATGCAGAACATCGGAGTACTTTAACACGCAGAACATCGGGGTACTTTAACACGAGGAACATCGTGGTACTTTAACACGCAGAACATCGGGGTACTTTAACACGAGGAACATCGTGGTACTTTTACACGAGGAACATCGGGTTAAAACACGAGGAACATCGGGGTACTTTAACACGAGGAACATCGGGGTACTTTGACACGCAGAACATCGGGGTACTTTAACACGAGGAACATCGGGGTACTTTAACACGAGGAACATCGGGGTACTTTAACACGAGGAACATCGGGGTACTTTGACACGCAGAACATCGGGGTACTTTAACACGCAGAACATCGAGGTAAAAACACGAGGAACATCAGGTTAAAAACACAAGTAAAATTGGGATACTTTAACAGACAGAACATCGGGGTACTTTAACATGAGGAACATCAGGGTACTTTAACACGAGGAAGTCAGACGTGATTTGCTTCATGCTCCACCCAGCAGCTCTCATAGGTATAAACGGGGCTCTGAGAGGACACAGATAGTCTCACCTGTAATTCTGAGTGGACTCTGAGCACACACACATCTGTACCGTGTGAGTGTGTGTGATACTGATCTGTGATCATCTGAGATTCTCCTCAGACTGCAGGTACAGGTGAGCAGAGGTCACATGACTCACCTTTGATTGCACAGCTGACATGCGAAGCAGTCCAGGTGGTACACGTTCTCTTTGGCCCTCATGACCATCTCAAAGGCCGGGATGAGTTTACTGCACGCCGCACAGTTTCCTGTTACGCCAAACAACCTGAGAAACACACACACACACACAGACAAAAAGAAGAGACGTTATTTCTATAGATCTGTGTAAAAAGAGAGAAGAGTAGTTAGCAGGTTTACAGAATCACAGGAGGCTAAAGGCTAACTTTCAGTCTTCATGTGACTCTGACCTTAATAAGAACCAGACACAACCCTACTGGATTATCACAACTTCTTTATTCAGCCCACAGAAAACAATGCAGACTGTGCACACATGCACAAACTCCTGAAAAAGTCCTGACAGTGTCCACAATGAGCTGCATGTGTGAGCTGATGTTGGTCAGCTCGTCAGTTTGTTCTGTAGCACACAGATGTAAACACACACAGAGCAGGAGAGCAGAGAGGAGCTGTTACTCCTCACATCACCAAGTCATAGAGTGTAATGATAAACCCTCAGGACTCTGCAGGCCGAGTGTGTGTGTGTGTGTGTGTGTGTGTGTGTGTGTTAAAAACATAAAGCAGTGTGTCAGATCTTGCTAATAGATGATCTCTGTTTAAAAAACTCACACGGTGTGTTTATTATAGTACACACACACACACACACACACACACACTTCAAAAACTCATGAAAGGATGAGCTGATGAAGTGATGAAAGGATGAAGTGATGAAAGGATGAAGTGATGAATACAAACCTTTGATAAAATGTTGTTTTGTAATTCAGAAACTTCCAAACTGAACGTTGAACATTAGACTCTGAAGATGAAGCTTGTTCACCTGGCTGAGTCTTCAGCTCCATCGAGGGCAACAAACAAGGCTTTTTGGCTTAATCCATTAAAAAAAGACGGGGGGGTCATTTGATATTCCAGTGGCGGCCTAACACTTCCCTCCCTCTCCCTCCCCCCTCCCACTTGCCCGGCCTCGGCGTGCTTGGCGTGCATTCATCAGCTGCAGGATCAGAGCGTGTTTCCTCACCGTCATTGATCATGGGCCTATTACGAGCCAAATGACAGTTAATTACCCACTACATTAACCAGCGGGACCCGGGAGCGCCCCCCCCCCTCCTCCATCAGTCAACATGATGAATGTGTTCGAGCTCAGTAAAGCACGCCGTCCGCTTGTCTGCCCACCACGCCGACAACCAGCCCACATCACAGCACAGAGCCCCCCCACGACACCTCTGACAATCTGCATAATTACAGCTCAGGGTTAATAACACCGAGGGAGGGGGGGGGGGGGCAGACACACACACACACACACACACACACACACACACACACACACACACACACACACACAAAGCTTGGTATATATCATATTTCCCTGATCTCACATCAGCTCGTCCTGACATCACAAAGAAGTTTTACTGAAGGCTGCAGGAGAAAGTCCATGTCACTGATCAAACTGCCCAACACACCTTTACTCTTCATCATCACCTTCAGACAGTCACACTGTTCATACTGAGTCGTTCAGAAGCTTTGTGCTGCTGAACGATTCGTTGAGTGGAAAGAGTTTTCAGTGAGAACATGTTGGACACTCAGATAGAGAGAGAGAGAGAGAGAGAGAGAGAGAGAGAGAGAGTGTTCAGTCTCTAAGATCAAACCAGGTTTTTCTTTCCTCAACTGTTAGACTTTGAGACATGAGAGATGCTCGTACACGCCGCTGACTTCTCCCTGCTCTGTGATCGTCGCTGATTAAACCACTCGGGGGGCTAAATTATTTCAATTAGAGCGGCCGTGACCTGGGAATTGTCCCTGGGATAAGATTTTCCTCGTTGAGCGGCCCGACGTGCCCGGCTGCCGGCTCGATCAGTTCTCATCTGCACCTGGACTCTGATATCCTAATGATGAATTATGGGCGGCTGTGTGAGAGCGAGCGGAGCGTTCAGAGGAGCGGGAGCCCGACTGTCAGCCCGAGGAGGCCGCACAGTTCACTAATTACTGCTGAGGAAAGACAAAGTGTGAGAGAAATACTCAGCATGCAGCTCCAGGAGGAGGATGAGACACTGATGGGAGCAGAAACACATCTTTAACTTCTCTTTTCTGAGAGAATAAACATTACGTACACATCGATTTCATCAGCGAGGTTAGCAGACGAAGAAAGAGCATCACATGGTCTAACATCATCTGTCACTCGTCTGTCCTTTAACCGGGAGCCTCCCTCACCCTCCACGCAAAGAGCGCGTCGAACTCTCAGCTCTGTGTTTGGGTCCTTTTTAACACGCTGTGATGAAAGGTTTGGAGCCCTGCAGCCCGGCTGTGTGTGCCAGGCCGAGGCCTCTGCAATGATCTGCTCCAAACACCAACGCTGCCACAGACACAGCTCTCACAGCTAATCGAGCTAATCTGAAGTGCAGGAGACGGTCCAAACACAACGTGTCCAACCGACCGGAATGAAACATTTGAGTTCAAATCAGAACACCAGCTCTGTGCTGCAGATGTAGACGAAACACCTGCAACAGTCTTCAGAGAGAGAGAGACGGTACTAACCCTTACCCTAATTATTACATTTACTGATACAACGTCATTGATCACTGTTGTTATTGTTTTGTATTGTGTTGATGCTCATGTAATGTCATGTGTCATGCTAATAAAGCTTTATATTGTGAGAAAGTGTGTTGGTGTGCAGTAAAGAATGGAGTGGATTTCTGCTCCAGAATCAAGATTACAGGAGACTTGATTCTTTACAAACACTCACCTGTGTAACACCTTTATACAGGTGTGTTTTTATGCAGTGTGTAACTCAGTCAAACCTGAGCCTGTCTGCTGGATGAATCTGACCCGCTCTGTTTGTGTGTGTGTGTGTGTGTGTGTGTGTGTGTGTGTGTGTGTTCCGGTAGGTCGCCCTCTAATTGAGAAGTCAGTGAGGGGTTCAGCTCTGCTCCGTCCAAATAAACGCCTGTGAGTCTGACACCGACCAATCAGAGCGCTCACATCCTGTCTCCCTCCACCCTGTTACTAACAGATGCAGCCTGCAGACGCCCCCCCCTCCCACATTCATCTCCATAAAGAGCTCATAAGAGGAGGAGGAGCATTCATCAACAGCAGGACAAACAGCTGATTTATGTAATCAATGTATCTACTGATTATTATTAATTAATTCATCTGTTAGTGCCTTCTTATAAATAAAAATCAGGATCATTTTAATAAGAGGTGACACTTTATACAAACCATCACTTATAAAGCATCCTAAGGACATTTAGAAGTCTTTAAATTAGTGATGATAAGCATTCATAACAACTCACAGCAGTGTTTCTGACAGTGAAAATCTGAAGCTGTGATTTATCAAACTTTAAACCTTCATGCTAAACTAATGACAGCGTCTTTTCAATCCTGGCTCTCACACCACTTTAGAACTCTACAATGTGATCCAGTTCATCAGTAAGACCGCTCTGATGCAGACTGTAGGTTTTTACTGAATCAGTACGACATCCTGGTATTTTTGTCAGACTGAGGTTTCACATCCTGCATGTTGGACCAATCAGTACGTTTGTAGGAGAGTAGGAGGTTTAGAAAACAGACCAACACGTCTGTGTGTGTAACCGCGAGCTGTTTAACATCAATACTTATAGACACAGGGGCAGCGTTATGGGAGGGGGGGATTCTATGGCAGAGGTCTGGGGCTTTTTACCCAGGATGATACCCACACACACACGTACACACACACACACACAGACTTGAAACAAAGAAAAAACATCATGTGTGCCAGAGCCTGCTGTAGGTGTGTATGTGTGTGTGTGTGTGTGTGTGTGTGTGTGTGTGTGTGTGTGTGTGTGTGTGTGTGTCTGTGTGTGTGTCTGTGTGTGTGTCTAACAGCATCTCTTATCACTCTCTCACACACTGCAGAACAGAGTAGACAGCCAAATATGCAGCCAGAGGAGACGACCAGGAGCCAAACTGCACACACACACACACACACACACACACACACACACACACACACACACACACACACACACACACACACACACACACACACACACACACACACACACACACACACACTGCAGGGGCTACTGAGTGAAGCTGCAGAGTTCAGCAGACTTGTTACAAGAATCAACTGATGAACATCTGATGTATAAAAAGGTGAAACCACTCACAGGTGGACAGACACAGGTGGACAGTCATGGGTGGACAGTCACGGGTGGACAGTCACAGGTGGACAGTCATGGGTGGACAGTCACAGGTGTAACCACACACAAGTGGACAGTCACAGTTGTGTAACCACACACAGGTTGACAGCCACAGGTGTAACCACACACAGGTGGACAGTCACAGGTGGACAGTCACGGGTGGACAGTCACAGGTGGACAGACACAGGTGGACAGACACAGTTGTAACCACACACAGGTGGACAGTCACAGGTGGACAGACACAGGTGGACAGACACAGGTGGACAGACACAGGTGTAACCACACACAGGTGGACAGTAACAGGTGGACAGACACAGGTGGACAGACACAGGTGTAACCACACACAGGTGGACAGTAACAGGTGGACAGTCACAGGTGGACAGACACAGGTGGACAGACACAGGTGGACAGACACAGGTGTAACCACACACAGGTGGACAGACACAGGTGTAACCACACACAGGTGGACAGTCACAGGTGGACAGTCACAGGTGGACAGACACAGGTGGACAGACACAGGTGTAACCACACACAGGTGGACAGTCACAGGTGGACAAACACAGGTGGACAAACACAGGTGGCCTATATGAATACGTTTTAACCGGCTTACGTAGAGGCTTGAAGCTGAAATTCTAAACGTTTATTAAAGTCTGAACCTCAAACATTTAGCTTTCTTCATCTGAGCAGCCTGCAGGATCACCAAGAGGAGGAGGAGCAGGAGGAGGGGGAGGGGGAGGGGTAATATATGCATGGAAATGACCTACAGCAACCCCCATAAAGAGGAGGAGGAGGGGCAGCTGGGGTCAAACAGCTCCAAACTGACTGAGCTTTAATTAAAAAGACAAAGAGGAGCAGGAAGGAGTAGAGCTGTTACTGAGAGAGAGAGAGGAGTTGAGGGGGGAGAGAGGAGGAGAGAGCGAAGGGGAGATGAGAGAGAGATAAGGAGAGTAGTGAGGAGGAGAGAGGGAAGGAGAGGAGAGAGGAGGAGAGGAGAGAGGAGGGGAGTATAGAGGAGGAGATGGGAGAGAGTGAGAGAGGAGGAGAGGAGAGGGGAGAGAGAGGGAAGGAGCGTAGAGAGGAGGAGAAAGGAGAGAAAGGAGGAGAGACGGGAGGAGAGAGGAGGGGAGTATAAAGAAAGGAGGAGAGAGGGAAGGAGAGGAGAGAGGAGGAGAGAGGAGAGAAAGGAGGAGAGATGGAAGGAGAGGAGAGAGGAGGGGAGTATAAAGAAAGGAGGAGAGAGGGAAGGAGAGGAGAGAGGAGGAGAGAGGAGAGAAAGGAGGAGAGACGGAAGGAGAGTTGAGAGGAGGGGAGTATAGAGAGGAGGAGAGGGGAGAGAGAGGGAAGGAGAGTAGAGAGGAGGAGAGGAGAGAGGAGGGGAGTATAGAGAGGAGGAGAGGGGAGAGAGAGAGAGGAGAGTAGAGAGGAGGAGAAGAGAGGAGAAGACAGGAAAGAGAGAGAGGTTCAGGATTCAACTACCCATGATGCACTGCTCCCCCCTTTCCTCTGATGTCAATACAGAGCGTTTATTAGGAGCAGAGACGTTAATCTGAAGGAGAACTCACACTGAGGAGGAGCAAAAATAGGAGGGGGGAGAGGAGGCAGAGGGAGTAGAAGGAGGAGGAGGAGGAGGAGGAGGAGGAGGAGGAGGAAAATGTGAGGGTCAGTGATGGAGGTTAAAACATGTCTAACATATAAACGATCTGACCATTGCTGACTTTTAAATCCTCGATGTGCTCGGATGAATTTAACACAAAACAAGTCAATATTCATTACTGAGAGGTCTGTTTGTGTGTGCGCATCTTGTGTGTTGGTGGTCGGGTCGGGGGGGGGGCGCTATGACGGTTGGTCACATAATTTACATCAGTTCTAAGCTTCAGGAGATGATGGATGTGTTCAATATCTCAAAGTAAGTGTTTCAACATGTTTCAGTTTTTAATTGTCTGATTAACTCGTTAGTTATCACTGAACACATTAACAGGTGTGATACCTGCACAGAGAGACGTACACCAACCTGCTCTGTGAACTCCTCCTCTCCTCATTCAGAGACACAGAGGGCAACACAAGGCCTACAACAATGCATACAACAAATTCCCCAAGAAATACCAAAAACTGCTTCTCCAGTGTCCACTAGAGTCTGTCTCCTGCAGTGAGTCAGTCCCCATAGAGCCCCATGTTAAAATGTCCATCTTTACAGCTGTAGTTCCTCCAGTGTCCACTAGAGTCTGTGTCCTGCAGTGAGTTAGTCCCCCTAGAGCCCCAACAACCAGTCACACTAAAACTTTATCTTATTTACATGTTAGCAACCATTAGCAGCCAACTGTGGGAGGGATCTTTAGTCACACATGAACTGTTTTCTGTTTGTTTCCATGTTTTACTCTTAAACAGACGTTTGCAGATTCATATCAGACCAAGTCAAATCCACTGCACCACAAACTCGACTATTAACCCTCCCATTATATGACTGCTGATCATCATCGCTCTCCTGTTCCCCCCCCCCCCCCTCCCTCCTGGTTCCTCACCCCGTGTGCGTTTGGATTTAACGCTGCCATCAGGAGTTTAACGAGAAAGTTATAGTGCGTCCACATCCTCGCGCTCTGAGCTGAAGGTACGCTTACAGCAAGGTGGTGACATCTTCATTTTTCACGCCTCCCCTCTCTTCCCCCATGCATTATTCTTATTTCAAGCAGCTCCGCTCCTCAGGGGGGGAGGAAGAGGGGAGTATTGTTTTACAACACACCCAGCTGCAGCCTGCTCGGCTCGCCCGGGGAGCTTTTCAGAGAGCTGTGCTGGGTGACCCCTCGCTCTGTCAGTTATTAATAATAACACATGGCGGGGAATAGTTCACCTTGTAGCAATGTGCGTCTGCTAGTCTGCAGGGGAGGAGGAGGAAGGGGGGGGGGGGGGGGGGAGCAGGGGGAAGAAACACACAAAAGACATCAAACAAAGTTTCCTCCTTGTATGTAATTAGACTCAGGTAATCATCTCTGAAGTGATGGAGTGTGTGTGTGTGTCTAGCTATCTAAGTGTGTGTGTGTCTAAGTGTGTGTGTGTGTGTGTCTAAGTGTGTGTGTGTGTGTGTGTCTAAGTGTGTATGTGTGTGTGTCTTTGTGCTCTGAGAGCTCCTTTGTAACATCGAGCAGCAGATTCAATCAGTCTGAATAAAGAGACACATTCCAGAAAATTCTCCTGAAGAGCTCCACGGCTTCAAAGAGCCTGAAGGACTTAGACGTTAACATACTGGAGAACAAGAAACACAATGCCGTAGGTTTGTGTGTGTGTGTGTGTGTGTGTGTGTGTGTGTGTCCGATGTGTTTGTTTGTGTGTGTGTGAGTCTCAGTCAGAGAAAAACTAGGTGTGTGTGTGTTAAGGACAGAATGTTTGATGATGGTGACATTCAGCAGCCCAGGGGGCGCTGTAACCTTTCACAGAACAACATCTTTCAAACAACCCGGACCAACAGAAAGAGTCAGAGTCAGCTCAGGTGGAGCTCAGGTGGAGCTAAGGAGCAGCTCAGGTGGAGTCAGCTCAGGTACAGCTCAGGTACAGCTCAGGTGGAGCAGCTAAGGCGCAGCTCAGGTGCAGCTCAGATGTGGCTTCAGCACGGTACGGCTGCTTATGCATGGTCACAAGCCCAGGAACACAACGTGGACATGACCTAGAGCCTGATCGATGTGACCGTTCCTCTCGACAATCACCAAACAATAGCAGCAAAGGGTTCTTTCTCAGAGAACAGAGCAAACACAAACATGTTAAGAAACAAGCTGCAGAAACAAGACATGAGGACATGAAGAGACATGAGGACATGAAGCAACCTCATGGTCTTCATCATGAACTGAAACTCAGCTGAACATCAGCGACAGTAAGAGGAGGAGGAGGAGGAGGAGGAGCAGAGGAGGAGGAGCTGGCCTGAATCTTTCACAGAGTCAGAATAAGGGCTGGTGACAAAACACAGCCAACTACCTCGAAGTCTCAGGGGAGAACACCTGAAAGCACCTGAGGTCAGGTGAGCTCAGAGCAGAGGAGACTGCATCTCTGTTAGCCTCTGTTAGCATCTACAGGAGCTGTTAGCATCTCCAGGAGCCACCTTTCTATCTATGCTACGTGTAGTTGAATAGAATCTCAATCTGAACTAAAGAGTGGAGAAGAACATACTGGAGAACAAGAAACACAATGCCGTAGGTTTGTGTGGGTGTGTGTGTGTGTGTGTGTGTGTGTGTGTGTAACTGTGTGTGTGTATGTGTGTATCTTACCGTAGGTAGTCCCTCCTGCACAGGATGAGGTTGGCCTTGGTATACAGCGTGGAGCCCACCTCTCCCAGTCTGCAGTCACAGCAGGCACACTTCAGACAGTCCTCGTGCCAGTACTTATCGAGTGCCTTCAGCAGGTAGCGGTCCTTGATCTTCCGGTTACAGCCGGCACAGCCTTTAGGCTTGGTGTCCGGCTGGACGGACAGCATTTGTATACCTGACAGGTGAACACAGAGAGAGAGAGAGAGAGAGAGAGAGAGAGAGAGAGAGAGAGAGAGACGGGTTTACACACTGAATATACTCTGACAAAGAACGAGGAGGAGGAGGAGCACCAGAAGGAGGACAAGGTGTATTGGTGCATTCAGGTGC